>NW_025110079.1:507244-542769 GCF_011392965.1 Frieseomelitta varia
AAAAAAAAGGGAGTAAGGAACAAAATATACAATAAAAAAAAAAAAGATAAGATGAAAAAAAAGTAAACGTAACACCTAATGTCCATCAGAGGTATCGCTCTGAAGCAAAATGAAAGAACAAGTTTATTTACACGTGCGTACATATTAACGACACAATGTAATAATTCGCTGAAGCTCTATTATTATAATGATTAAGGATTATAAATAATGAATGTCTGTAATAAATAAAAACTACCACGCAAACGGATGGTATTGAAAAGGAACAAACGAACATCCATCGTGTCTCGTATTAGAAGAAAAAGTGATCTCTGGAGACGCGAACGAAATTTATTGACGAATGTTGAAAACATTCTAAAAGTAAAATCAAATTCGGAGAAAAAAACATTGGAAACATCTTTCTTCTAATACAAGATAATGTTTCTCAGTTCGAACTACTATGAGCTAGGTATCATCTGACGCAATCGGTACATTTGTTTCATGAAGTAATTCAACATTCAATATTCTGACATTAAATTCAAAAAAAAAAAAAAAAAAGAGAGAAAGAAAAACAAACTAATTCGTATAATTGGATACTTTGGAACACGAGTGCAGTTCCTGGTATTACGAGTCGAGTTGAAGGCAACGAGCAACTTTGACTTGTATTTTCTAGGAGGTACTCGAAACTTACGATGCTGGATTAAGCGCCTCGTCAACGTAACAATATCGAATGTTTGCAATCCGTAGCCCGGAACTTCTCATGATACGATTTCTGTGTCATTAATTAAATCACGTGTGCCGATCTTTCTAAGTAACCATTCCAAATTCAAACGACGTGAGCTACGTCCATTGGTGTTTACGAAGCAAAAAAAAAAAAAAAAGAATCGACAGTTTTCTTTTTAATCCTCGACGATAATTTAAGACTGAATCACTTCGTTTTTAAATGTTCAATTTTATTACCATTACTGTTACAATAGTCGCTTGCAAGTTAGTGATGCTACGCTATGTAGCTCAACATGAATTACACGCAGAGTGGAAAGTTAGGAAAATCATATGAGCGCGAGCTCGTCTAATAAACAATGCAAAATACGATTCTTCCGTGGCGCTTTATCCGGCAACGGAGCAGTAACTCACCCAAACTTAGTGTTAATATAACCGTAACGTGTTACACGCTAAAGTTGTATAATCGCGATGTCCCGGGGAAAAGTGTGCATAATGTAAGATCGGTGATGTCTGTTGTTGGGTAGGAGCGGTCGTGTACCGCGCAGTGGGGCCAAGGGTGGGCCGAGTGTCCGTGAGCCCCAGCGGGGGTTGCACCGGTAAGCTTCAACCCCAAAGTGCCAGGTTGTTCCACCAAGTTCTCGTGTTCTCGCTCGTGTTGACGGTAACCGTAATCCGTAGTACGTAGTACGTACCCAAATTCCACGCAAACACACACGCAGCCACACACACACACATATACGCACGTTCATCCAACACGTTCACGTTTACATCGCAACATATCTCTACGTGCGGTATCGAATCGCGTCGCGAATTGCTTTGTCATAGTTATCGGTTCAAAGACGGCTCAAACGATAATTTTTGGCGCTTCCTGCCGAATTCGCTCGATTCTGCAACATTTTGACTGACAATGCGCAAACTCTCGGTTCTTACAATTAACGTCCTCATTTTCTTTTTTTTTTTTTTCTCGTTCTTTTCTTTTCTTTTCCTTTTTTTCCTTAGAGTATGTTAGCAACCGCGCATTGTCACCGAATCGATAACGGTAATTATTAAGGTACAATGGGAGCCCGGGTTGATCGCCGGGAAACGGGGATAATTAGCCGGCTGAAATTATAACGGCGTTATTTTTCGTTTGTATGAAAATCACGTTGCGGAAAATGAGAGCTGTCAAACGTGGCTTTGTTCGGTAATTAATGCCGCGTGTACGGAGCTTGAGTTTCGTTCCCGATATCCGGTAGGAAAATCCGCTAGACGAGACACCAGTCTGAGTGCCTTATTTGATAATAAGAACGAATTAAAATCATCCCGGTGGCTCCGTCGCGTAAAACAACGGAACGAGAATAAGTATCGTCGAGATACTTATTATTTTTCGCTTTGTATTCTAACGATTTCTCCACCGGTTCTATGCAGATTGCCAACTCACCCGAAACTAATGACTCAGTTTAACCATCGGCCAACGGAAACTGCGCGGGCGTGAACGCTCGCGTATTCTATGCTAAATCGTACCGGCCGCTTAGAAATCTACCGAAATCATTTACTACGTCGCTGAACCATAAATTCGAACGAACGCTCACTCTACGTGAAACCGCACACGATTACCCATACGTATACACTGTACACTAATTATCCATTAAACATATCAATCCTTCACACGGTCCACGTTACTTGTTCTTAATTAATTGGATACGAGTCGTTGTTGCCAATTAGTTGTTTTAGGTACCCATAGTTCGAGCATTGTTTTAACGATAGTGTTTTATTATATTGGATTGGTAGGATTTTTGGTACACATACTGTTATATATTATATAATGTTATATATTACATACATATTATATATATATATTCTTATGGAATGCTTAGGAGACAGAACGTGGTATTTTGTTATTATAGTTTGTGCATCCGTTTGTTCGTTGTTCCGCCTGTAACCATTTCGTCACCGAGATCGACAATCCGGTAATAATCGAAAACGTGTCGCCTAACGTGCTCGCGTGTGTCCGAGTGAAAACTAATTTCCGTTTCAACCCATCGAGGACCAGTATTCCATTCGCGAAATGTTCTTTTCTATTTTATTATTACCAAATTCTAATTTTTATTGTTAGCATTTCCGATTACCGGTATCAGAAATATTAAAGTGCAAGGAATTAAAAATATAGCGCGAGTTTCTATTTGTATGTATGCAAAATCATTCAAATCTCTAAAAATATCGTCGCGAATCTATCAAATTTGTAAGAAAAACGACGAATCAATCATTTTGACTCTTTGGTAGTGTTAATATTACGAAACGAAATTCCAAAGATTAGTACTTTCTTTGTACTTATCATTGTGCCTTTTATTCTACAATTCTGTAAAATTTCAAGAAGCTGAAGTATTTGCAGTATTCGCTTGGTCCTTAATGGATTAACGATGAGTCGAAACGAGGCATTCTAAGCTCTATCGGGACGTTCTCTAAACGGGAATCGAACGGGAAAACACGGACACCCGGCCATTTGTTATCGGGCTGAGGAATAATCGGGATACAGCGAGCAGGAGGAAAGGTAGCAAGGAAAGTGCCCGGGTCGTTCCAGTTCTTTTTTTTTTTTTTAATGTAATTGGATTACACCGGTCAGGTTTGTTGATTTACGCACGAAGAAGCTAGAAGAACTCGCGCTCGTATATCCTCGTTCCGCGTTCCCGGAATATTAATATCGAACCTATTAGAGCGGTACCGGCGTCGACATCGACCCGAAAGCGTCTTCCCGATTCGATCTCTTTTCGCGATCCCTCTCACTCCCGTGTTTTTCTTCGCCCTCGCAACGGGCGCGCGCCAAAGGGAAAACACATATTTCACGCGCGGACGGAATTTAATTCGCCGAAAAGTTCGCGTCGACTGTTTTTCGGGTCCCGTTGCATTTGTCCGAACGATAACATCGCTCACATCCAGCTCTCATCGACGATTAAAGGCGATGAAAAAACAAAGAGAGCAAAAAAAAAAAAAGAAAAAAAAAGAAAGAACGTAATGGAATTTCGGATGTGCCGTATGCACGACGTAATGGAATGGAAATTGGAACGCACGCGATGAATAAAAATTGTCGATGCAGTTAATCACCGAGAATTTCAACAATTTCCGCGACAGCAGCGTCGACCGAAACGCGAACGAAAACGCGGGAAGAAGGTTGAAAACCGGTAGAAATCGATTTGCCGCTCGATCGGCAACTCGCCAAATCCGTTGCCTTTTAATTCTCCGTCAATATCTCATTACGTTGCCTCTTTGATCGTCGCTATAATTAGTATTTCAGACAGTGGAAGCCGGTTCGAAACGCTCCTCGAAACCGGCGGCGAGTATCGAAGAAGCGACTTAAGGGTGGCCGGCCTCGACGAACGACTTTCGACGTCGAAAGTTTGGAATTACTTTTCGTAGACTCTTTTCAATCTCCGCTCCCCCTCCCCTGTTTCTCTTCCTCCTGCTTCCTCGTGTCCATTTGTTAGTAATGCATTTCTGTTTCTCCAAGCGATTTCTAAAAAAGAACTTTATCCTCTGGCTTGACTCTTCTCTTTTTTTTCTGTCCTCGTATCTACACATATACACATATATACTTCTGCGCGTTTTGTAATTTGTCGTGCCGCTTCTTCGATACTTTCCACAATCGGGATGAACCGTAAATATGGAAGGATGAAGTTGATCTCGCGTATAGGAGTACACGGAATTGTTCGTTCTCTTCTTCTTCTTCTTTCTCTCTCTCTCTCTCTCTCTCTCTCTCTTTCTCTCTTTCTCTTCTAGTCACGTAGTCTCGTTGATTGGTTTTCATTTTTATCGTCGCGCATCGTTTCCATTGATGGAAAGTGGACGCAGGTGCGACGAGAAGGTTGAAGTTTCGGGTCGAGTGAACGTTATAGTGATTAGAATCGTAACGAAAATACGCGGCGATACTGTCGTACTGCACCGAAGTAATACTTTTGATACGATTGTTCTCGACATAACAAAAAAAGATAGCGTAAAATATCACCATTCGGCTGTAACTCTGCCTATATTCTACTTTTCTACGTGTGGTACTCTTCTCTATAGTATCTAGAATAGCCCAGAAGTAATGGTAAAGAGAGAATTTTGACTAATGTGTATACATATACATAATATTATATTATACTCATATATATACTTATATATACTATATATATACGTATATATATATATATATATTTAAATCCCGTATCTTGTACTGGTGTTGGATGATTGCCTAGCTCATAGTACATAGTTACTTTCCAAAATTTCCAGTTTTATTATTATTATTCGTAATGAGTAAACAAGCCTTAAACTGCTGCATTAGTTTTCACTAGAACTTTAGCCCAACGTCTTTAGACCTATTCTTCTCTACTGTTTTTTTCTTTTTTTACTTTTTCCTCTCTTCGAAACGAAAACTTAATCGCGTGAGATTTGTGTGTATAATACGTATACATCTATCTGTCTATATATATTGTATATGTAGCATGAAAGAGGAGAAGCTTTTTCGAATCCTTTTGCGAAACGATCGTATAATCCATTCGGGAGGGCTTGAGGAGGGGAAAGGATTTCCATCCACGAACGAGAAGGTACGGGCCTACTCTGATTCATGGTTACTAGATTCTTTCTCTCTCTCTCTCTCTCTCTTTCGGTCGCGTACAGTTTTCAACGAAAAGTTGGTTATTTCCAACCGAGCATGCGTCGAAATTCGATGTCTGTAGTTCTAGTGAAAACTGAGAACAGTCGACGGTTGAAGCAGAATAGAAGCTTTTTCCTTGATCGCGCGACCCATAGCCAGACGAGAGTGACAACAGTCGATGAAGACCTTCTATTTCGTTCTCTTTTGCTGCCGCTCGCGTTTTCTCACCCTCTCTCTCTTTCTCTCTCTCTCTCTCTCTCTCTCTCTCTCGAAATTTTCATTCTTTTCGTTTAAACGATTCACCACGGGCCACGAGCTTGTTGCCGTCACCTGTGCAAACCACGCCGTGGAACATCGACTTCCGTTTCAACGCGACGCTAACTAACACTGGGCAGAAGAACACTTACTGCCCGCGCGAGTTTTCTCTGTTCGTTGCACCGGCTATGGGTCGAATTTCGTAACCGCGTTTTACGAAATACGGCTAAATTTCGAGTCGAGTTAATCGCAAAAAGTCGAGGAGGGCAGACGTCTGGGGCAGGACTGTTGCCGAGACCGATGACGAAGACTACCTTCGAAGATGCAGTCACCTAGGGGCGAGTAATCTACCATCTACATAAACCTACTGTCTTTTAGAAACGTCGTCGTATTTTACAGTGGTTTTTTATTATTATTATTATTATTATTATTATTATTATTATTATTATTGTTATACATTATTCATAGTAATGAGATTTAGAACGACCACGACGGGACGACACGGTTGATGTTCGGTTGACGTTTGCATCGACTCGTGCTACGAGTGCAAACATTTAGAGCACCCATCGGAAACAGGTACATAAATCCTGTATCATTTCGATTACAAATACATAAAATGAAGTAGTGACAGTTTATAAATGAACAATCGGCATCCTCAGTCTTACGATGAAGAAAACGTGAAATTAATGTTGTGCTCTAGATTTTTGGGAAATAGTATACAGTATATCATTGGAAGTAGAGATATGTATATATGTCTAGATAAAGAGTGCTCTAGATTTTTGGGAAATAGTATACAGTATCGTTGGAAGTAGAGATATATGTATATACGATGAACTTGTGTCAACGTGAAATATCGTCCCGTGGTAGTACGAATACAGTAGACAACTTAGAGAAATCGAGCTGAACGGTTATATAAATAGCCTCTGGTTAGAAGCAGTCAGTAGTAAAAGAGATTCGTTGTCAACTTGACTTTTGTAATTTAACGTTTTAACAGTAATTGAACTAGTTAGCGTATAAGGTTGCCAACTAAGCGTATGCCGTTTTTAACCGAAATTAATTGGCCAGTTCGCTGAATTGGCTTGTCGCTATTGCGACAAGACGTACGCGAGTGCAACGCGGGACAAGGGTAGTTGGCAGCCTTAGCGGTGTTTAGGCTATACTAGTCAGAAGTTACGAACTTAAATATAGAAACATGTCGACCGACCGTAAACAGTATCTTTGTTACATTGAAAGAGAGTTTTTTAAGTGTCGTCTCAGTTTGATTAAATGGTTATAGACACAGTAGTATGAAGAATGGCGAGCTTGGGGACGGTGGCTGGGCGTCGATCGGCTCGAAAGATAAAGAAGGACACACCAGCCGCCACCTCGAAATCGTCGATCCATAGTTCATAGATAATAAATTTTGATAGAACAGTAGTATTAGTGCGTAGATAGTATGAGAGTGATAACCTTTCTTTTGTGTGTCGTGTGTATATCCGCAGACTTTAATTAACTGTCCGTATCTTTTTAATACGTATATATTATTATCACACTTTACTATTACTATCCTTTTTCTATTGTACTGACCAACCCGCTGTATCTGCGAATAGTATTTTTTTGGATACGTTTAGTAACTTGAATTACCTGTTACCTCGAATCGTTGTTAATGTTTTTTGAACACCGTTGGAGTTTCCATTGACTAGTGTGTTAGTATTACGCTGATTATTTTAGTTGATATACATATATATTTATATATCTTTAGACGAGTGAGACCGCAGTTTTTTGAACGCGTACGTAGTTGAAAATTAGAGAGTTTCGACGTTGAAGACATTCGAATTTATTATACTACATATATACATATATATATATATATACACATATATATGTACTTTTTTTCACCACTGTTTTTTCATGCCTATTCCGTACTGTCTCGAAGGTTTACGATTATTATCGGTGTTATTCCGTTCCGTTGAGTACGTGTGTGTAGTTTAGGATGTGCAGAATTGAACCGTGTTCAAAATTATTTCCCCTTTTGTTGACGCTTCGCGTTCTCGTCGGCTGCACGAGGACATAACCAACTAACAGCCCGCTGTTAATCAACTTATTAACCGTCGACGTCACTGTTGATCGAGCGCGTGATTCGTCCAGTGTGTTGCTTCGTCCAGGCTGTACGCTTGAACATTTTTCAGGGTAACGAAGGTGCTTTCTTTTTTTTTTTCTTTCGCTGCACGAACGACCGAGCTACGATCGCTGAACGCTTAAATCATGCATTAATAATGATACACGATGAAATCACGTTGCGTTACGTTTCAGATAAATCGCATATTGAACGCTTTCTTTATCTCCTCTTTGTTTTGTTTCCGTCTGAAATTACTTCCGTCAAACGATGATATATTGCATACCGAGAACCATAAAAGTACGCTGTTCCCTAATTTCGAATCGTTGAAATATAAGTGGACGCCAGTTTTTCCTTCTCTCGTCGCTCACGGCGATCCACGTTGTATTTATTTTCCCTCCGCTTGCATTGCCAACAACGCTTTCCTCGTTCCTTGCCGACAGTTCAAGAAAACGTATTTTATCAGTAGCGCGAGATATCTCCCGCCACCCAATCCTGTCCGAGGGAAACGAATCCGTGCTTGTACTAACGCCATACTCGCGCCACACCGTACGTAGGAACGTATAGAAATATCCAGTTGGAGAGACACGTGCATTTTATTGCCCGCTCTTACAATCGCTGGGCCGATGGTATCGATCGACCGGGGATAGTTTCGTTTCCCTCGAGTGTCTTGTCGACCATACGCTCTCTGGTTTTTCGATTTTCACTCTTCGGTCTAGGAAAATACCGGGAGTCCAGCGATCATTCGATTCGAATAACCTCCGAGCGAAGGAAATTTCCACTTTCGTTCTCTGTTCGAGACCCTCGCCGCTTTGGTCGTCGGATGCGAGCCAAATCGCTCGTTAATTCGTCGTAACTGGAGAAATTCAATGTTACTCTTCAAGCTACTCCTCGTCTCTGCGAATGCAATTTCATTCATCTGAAAAGTTTTAACGCAACAGGAACAGAAGCAACGCGGCCGAAGTTGTTCGAGTCCAACGTTAAATGGATTGAAAAATTAGTCGACGATGTAGCGGACGACACGGAGGAGAGTTGGCCGGTGAAAATCATTCGCCTGTCAGAACGTCACAGTTTCCTTGCTGGCCGATATTTCATATCCCACGAGTGGATTTCGCGATGCCGACCAGTTTCCCTAGCAGTTATCCAGACTCTCGATCGTATCTACGTCAGCTGGAGATACACTCGAAATAGATGAACTCTTGGCCTAGATCTTTATACGTCGGACGTTTTCGATGAAAACGATCGAATCCCATGAGCGCTAAGAATTTCGCTTCCAGATGCTACCGCGTGCATTCGAGCACCTGTGCATTTCACCAGCTATTGCTTTTTCCATCGTGTGCATTTTTGGATACCAGAGGCCCCTAGGCGCTATCGATACTCTCTCTTTCTCTCTCTCTCTTTTTCTCTTTCTCTTTCACTCTCGTCGCCCGCGAAATCCAGAACCATCGAGCCAGCCAGCCATCTCGACACATGGCCCCCTTCTTTTTACGAAACGTCCGATAAACGTCTGCGGGCGAAGTTCCCCTGTTCATTCGTCACCAGGCTCTGACAGCGCTCCGATTTTCGTCCTTTACTTCTCGCGTGTCTCTGCCTCTCTCACCGCCATACTCTCTCAAACTTCCACCTCCATTGTTCGAAGATGGTGGATCAGGTTCGAGTCTTCTTCTTATCGGGGAAGAACGTAGACGTTATTGATTGCGAGATTGAGACAGAATTTCTTCTGCTGCTTTTTTTTTTTTTTTTTTTTTTACGTTGAAGAATTGCAAGTTAATGAATTTATTTCTCAGTTCAGTTTATTACGACGTTTATTCCTGCGATTTGAATTTAATCCGAGTGATAAATAACTGGATTCGCATAAGAGTAATCAGCTTGATTGGAGTCGGTAAATTTAAAAAAGGACGAGGTGAAAAAATGCAAAGACAGTGATTAACTGAAATGCAACAATTCTATTTGCAATATCTTTCAATCACTGTACATTGTTGTTTATTGTTCTTACTGTACAATTTATCTCCTGGTGTAAAGTCAAAAGAAACTGACGTGTTTTTAACGTCGTTTGGTTCTCAAGACACTGTCGTACAGTTAAATTAAATTAATTCCTATATTAACGATCTACGAAAGCAATTTTTTCTACTCGAAAAAGAAATAAGATGTTTAAATTATCAAATCCTGATACATTGATGATCTCAATCTCACAGTCGCTATAACATTCCACGTTCCACAACCAGGAGTGCGTCACGTTTTTTAGTTATTTAATCGGATCGCAAGAGGAAATTCCTCTGTGGTGTATCAACGAAAAATTGGTCAGCAAAAAATTACTTCTCGAGTTTCCCGCTTCCTTCGAGTGTTTCGTAATCCAGAGACGAGCGCGTTTCACGTACACTTCTCTGGCCGTGCGATTTCCATTTACAACGGAGGATACGTGGAGGGGAAAAAAAGATATGAAGTCACGTAAATCGTCACGCGATAGAGACACGCGGCGAATATTCTCTCTGTAGCGTGGCAGTGGCTCGAAACTTCCGGCCAGAGGCCGACCGTGCCCGATAGAGACAAGCCACACCATTAAGCGGCGTGATACCCCATACAAATCACGTCGATCCGCGATTTATGGTCCGTTCACCCCCTCGTCCTATCGCGTTATCAGTCCTGCCGGTTACGGTTCCTGAAACGAGATTCCACACTCTGCGAAAACTCTGCTTTCACGCTGTCCGAGCCTGATTATTTTCTTCCGCGTTAACGTCCCCATCTCGAGGACGGGATTCCATTATTTTCTGAATTTGGAATTTATTCGGTGATTTAATAATATTTGTCGATAATTTTACTATTCATAATCATTTATTTCGGAATAATTTGTCAATTACATAGTGTCAATCACACATGTCAATTTATTATCAAGGATTGTATTTCGATTTTCATTCGGAATTATTTACGACAGTTGATTTTGATATTTTAAAATAATTTGTTTGACAACAATTTGTTAATCGTTCCTAGATTTCAATTTTTTTCCTTTTTTGTCAAAATTCTATCCAAGAATTTAGAAATTTACGAGATCGTACGACGGTTTATTAATTTTCACGAACGCGGTTTGCATTCAGATCGTCCATCCATTTAATTATTACGGGAAATCTGTTTATCTCGCGTCTCCTTCGATCCCCGCGAGGCTCGCAATGTTTCATTTAGCTCCCGTGGACTCGCTAACCATTTATCCGCACTCGGACGCCAGTAACCCAATTAACCTGCAGCTCGCTTTCACGACATTATCGTAATGTTTTGTGTTATGCAGAAACTTTCAGCCGCTATCGACGATCTCTTCTTACGTTTATTCTGTACCATCGATGCTTATCTCTAAATAACCTTTCCACGTAACGCGGTGATTCCGCGAAAATAGATTGTGTTATGGCGTTATCATTTCACGCTAATATCGTGTAATTATGTGCATGCGTGCGTACGGTTTCAGAAGCAACGAAACAATTGCAAATTGAATTACATTGTCGATTGATACAATTTTTAAAACTGATGGTGTCTCATCGTACGATTGCTTACAAAATTCGAAAAACAATCGGTCCTCCCAATAGTATCCATCGCGAATGTACAAAAACTAAACGATAGAATTTTTCTTCGCGAAGATTGCAAAAATCCAGTCTCTTGAATTTTCTAAAAATTATTGTCTTTCAGTTCTCAAGTTGAATATTAAAAAAAAAAGAGAGAAACAGAAAACAATATCAATTACCGTGCCCAAAAGAACGCATCGATAATTCAATTCAGGAGAGAGAATATCCGAAGCGTATGTGCGCACATAAATACACACTACTGACAGATCGGACATTTTCTTCCATTTCCGCCCCCTTTCGAAGCTACAACCCAGCCCACTTGTCCGAAACACCGCGCTACCATCCTGATTTATTTTTCATCCTGTTTACCCAGTATCGATGACGATTCACCCCCTCTCGAATCCCCCAGCAAATCCATGCAAATTTCGAATCAACCAGCACCGGCTAACCCGGGTCCCCCGGACATAAATCCAAAACGGTGGCCAAACGATTTGCGCCGGTGTACTCCCATTTTCGACGGCTCGTCTTTTCTCCGCGTTTCATCCATTCTATTCTCCCCGCTTCCCACGCTGCTCTTACTGCGCGCGATACGCTTTGCAACGAGTCCGCCTTTCGCGGACCATTTTCACCGACTTTAAACCATTTTACTCGCGGCTCTTTGTGCGATATTTTTTTTTTCCTCTGCTTCTTTCTTCCCTTTCTTTTTTCTCTTTTTTTCTTTTTTTTTTTTTTTTTTTTTTTTTTGTCTCTCTCGACCAGAGTAAAAGTAAAACATCGTCAACGTCCCGTATCGTAACGCGTGGATATGGATGTGCCGCGAACACAGCTAGGTAAAGCGGTAACTTGGTAACGTAGTAACGCAGGCCCACCTGACTTTCGTAAGCGGATCACGCTCCCTGCTGAGTGCTTTACGGCATCGCTTTTTTCCTGCGCCCACTCCTCATCCTCCCGTTCTTTCTCCAACTCATTCCCTCGACCTCATCCTCCGCAACCTACCGACGCATGCCCAGCTATAGCTATGTACACCCAATTTTGTTTTTGCATGAATTTTTGTGCGTGAATGTTTATTTAACACGAATTAGGAGGAAAGATGTGCACGCGACTTGTTTTGATTTAAGGGTGCATTACGAACGCTGCAGAATTTAAGGATTTTCATGGATTCTTTTGTCTTACGATATTGCGCTTTTTCTTTTGAGTTTATTTAGTTACTTTTCTGACTCGATATGATAATATTTCAACAGGGTATTTTAAACGCCGTATTAAAATATCGTATCTCTAATTGGCACGAGTGATTGGGATTTTTAAGATAAAAATTCGAGAATTGAAGAAGAAGAAGAAGAAGAGAAAACAACGTATGAACCCACCCTAACACAGATCAGAACTATAGATTTTTAACATGAACGGATATCTTTTCGACAGATATTGACAAAGATCATTCGAAGCAAAGAATAACATATTAACGCACCCCAATACAAACCAGAACTAGGCTTTCAAACAGAAACCAACAGAATAGATCTCTTTTTGACAAAAATTGACAAAAATGATTCGAAGCAGAAAAAAAAGGACGAAAAGAAGAAGGAAAAGAATAACACATTAACCTACCCTAATACAAACCAGAACTATAGATTTTTAATCCAATTGATACATTTCAACAGAAACTGACAAGGATCATTCGAAGCAAAAAGAAAAAAAAAAGATAACATATTAACGCCCCGATACAAACCAAAAATTAGGCTTTTAACCTCTTGCGCTGGAATGACGTGCCACGCACGTCGAAACTTTTTTGCTCTAAAATTGTAATGTTTTCTCAGTTTTAAGTATATTGAAGTGAAACAAAAATAGGCAACTAGAAATAATAAATTTATTACTTCTCAATAATTTCTATCCAGCGATATCATATAACGGCGAGTTGAAAAAGGAAAGCGACGAATTATACGGTTTGGTCACTCGTTATGGTCCGCAATCAGTTGCCAGCGCAAGTGGTTAACCTCTACCATGCACGTCGAGACTTTTTTGTTCTAAAATTATAATATTTTCTCAGTTTTAAGTAAAACAAAATAGGCAAAACAAATAATAAATTTATTACTTCTCAATAATTACTATCCAGCGATATCATATAACGGCGAGTTCAAAAAGAAAGCGACGAATTATTATATATGGTTTGGTCACTCGTTATGGTCCGCAATCAGTTGCCAGCGCAAGTGGTTAACCTCTACCACACACGTCGAGAATTTTTTGTCCCAAAATTGTAATATATTTTCTCAGTTTTAAGTAAAACAAAATAGGCAAAACAAATAATAAATTTATTACTTCTCAATAATTNGAAAGCGACGAATTATTATATATGGTTTGGTCACTCGTTATGGTCCGCAATCAGTTGCCAGCGCAAGTGGTTAACCTCTACCACGCACGTCGAGAATTTTTTGTCCCAAAATTGTAACATATTTTCTCAGTTTTAAGTATATTTAAGTAAAACAAAAATAGGCAAATACAAATAATAAATTTATTACGTCCCAATAATTTCTATCCAGCGATATCACATGACGGCGAGTTCAAAAAGGAAAGCGACGAATTATTGTATACGGTTTGGTCACTCGTTATGGTCCGCAATCGGTTGCCAGCGCAAGTGGTTAAAACAGAAAGCAAACAGAATGGATCTCTTTTTCGACCAAAAATTGACAGGGATGATTCGACGGAAAAAGAAGAAGAAAAAAAACGAAGGAAGAACACAACAGTAACAGACAAGGGTAGGAAGAAGAGGCAACGATTGCAAAGACTGGCAATGTAGTAAAAAATGTGGTAACGCGTGGCCGCGTGCCTCCACTTGCTTATGCGTCGTGTGTCGTCCGACTCCGAAGTCTGTCCCCTGCCGCAACGAGACCGCCGATATATCCACCTACCCTTCTACCTACATACATACGTACACATATACATTCTCTGCTCTCGTCATCCAGCGAGATCTGTCGCGTAACAACTCGATTCCATATTCTCGCGGCGGTTGTCGCCCCGAAGAAGAATTGAATGAAATAAAATAAAGCTCTGGATTCACCGTGTTTTATGGCGAGGATCGCTCCTTCCACAAACCGCTATCCACCGTACGGATCGTGTATGCGAGCACACGCACGTGCTCGTCTATTCGTTTCTACGCCGTCGTGCGTTCCTTGCGCGACACGTGTTCTTTTTTTCTTCTTCTTCTTCATTTTCTTTTTTTTTTTTTTTTCTTCTTTCTCCAAATTGTTGTACAAGCGATACCATCGACTGTCGAAAATCCTATTCTTTCCGAAGATTCTCCGCTTTTGCATAACTGGCGATTCTGACGACATCGACGCTTTTGAACTGTCAGGCGTTCAGCTAAAATTAGACCCATTCAGCTCGAAACACGGCCTGCCCACAGAGACAAACTACCACGTTTTCATTTCGTTGCGGCACGATAATGTGAAAAGAATCCTAGGAACAATCTTGGATTTTGTTTCTGACGGTTCGAGAGACGCGTGTGGCAGATTTGGCGAACGCGGTGAGCCTCAATTGCATGCCGAGTAATGTTTTATGCTTCGACCTCTTCCTTTCTTACTTTTGCATATTTTTGACACGAATAAAATTATTGTAATAATAAAGAGGATTATTAATAAAAATAGACTTCGAGCTCTCAAGGAGCTAAACACAATATGTAATTTTACATATTCTACATACTTCCCAAAAAATTTTATATCATTTTGAGATAGTTCGCTGAATAGTACCTCTGCATTCAACGTGCTAAACTCAAACAAAACCTAAACAAAATTCCTAACGTAGTGACTTGGTTAAAAATTTCTTTTTTTTTTTTTTATTTTTCACAAGATGAGAGTAATATGCATGTTACAATTTTAATGTAACACGCATATTACTGTAAGTGGTGTAATATATTTTGCTCTTGATAGATATAAATGAAGAATGTAAGGAAATCTTTGAAGAAAGCGAGTTAAACAAAAGCTTTACGCGAAATAAAACGTTGTGTTACTCAACAAGATTATCTGCAAGTAGCAAGAAAATCATCATTTACTGACAGACGTTTTACTGCGTTAATACAACAATTGGATATTAATACATTCGCAAAAGACGAATGTTATACTAATCTCTAAACTTACAAATATAATCGTACAGAAGAAGCTAGTATTACTTGCTGCATTATTTCCCCTCTATCTCGTGAATTTTAATTTCTTCACTGTTAAATTTCTAACATATAATAAATTTCTTTCGCGTCAACCTTCTTAATACCTCATAATTTCTCTGCGTATCGTCTAAAATTACAAAGCATTGTGTACAAATCTCGGTAAACACTGCCCTTTGGTAGAAATATCCTGCAAAAATAAGAAATATTGAATATTCGTTGAGCCGGCATACCGATATAACGAAGTTAAATTTATAATTCATCTACTTCGTATTTACGCCCATCTAAAATCGAGTAGATGATAAAGCAAAGTTTGTCGCAAACGTACGTCGACGCAATGTTTCAAAACGTGATGTGTTCCGGCATCACGTGGTGACGTCCACGTGACCGCGTCATTCATTCAAGAGATCGAAATCTCTTTCGAGATTCGGGCAACGTCGTCAAAGAGACGCGCAACGGCATTGTCGCGGCGAAAGAAACGATTAAACGGTTCGTTGCGAACGAGGCGTGACCAGGGCAAAGTGAGACGTTCCACCAGGCTTTGGAAATTGACGCGAGAACGTCAATGGGAACGCGTGCCGGTTCGTCCGAGACGAAAGGTTTTCCTCCCCGGCTGGCCTCTCTCGAAGATTTTTCCATCGATTTCGGCACTTCCTTGCGTGCCACGACTTCCTTCCATTGTTATCGGTAGCGGAACATCGGCCGGTCGTTTGGCATTGTTCCGCTGTATTTGGAGGACTGTTCGACGCTCGTTACACGCGATACTCGGGGCCCACTTTGCCGGTCAAACGGCCACACGCCCACGAAACCGACGAACTATGCCGGTCCAGACCCGATGGCGCTTTCAACCAGCTGCCTTTTCTCAATCGCTCGAAAACCGCCCCTACGTCTGTGCTCGTCTCGGATGTTTTAACGCAGTTTCATCGCAATTCGCAGCTTGCACCGATTCACAACGCCTTCTACCAACGAACACGCGTTGTTCACGACATAAATCGTTCTACGTCGCGTTGCTTTACTGCTATTACTGCCGCCCCTTTTTAGGGGACCTGACAATGAGTTCACACGTTTCGAGTGAAATTTACTTCTCGTGGCAATTTTTTAGTTTCCCTATAGATTTGATAATTATAACGACTGCGATGTGATAATGTAGCAGCTAGTAGTTTACATCATTAGGCATCACCTGACGATTATCTACACGCTTTGAATGAAATTTCTTTCGCGTAGCAAATGTTTTGTTTTCTACAGATTTGATGATTAGAATGATTGGAATAATAGTAGTATAGTTTACTGTTATTAACTGCTTTCAGACAACTTGACAATGAGCTATTCACATGCTTCGAGTCAAATTTCTTTCCAGAAGCAAATTTTTGTTTCTTCGGAAAATACTTCTATAGATTTGATGATTGTAGAATATAATGATAATAGTAGTGTAGTTTATTAACTTTCAGTAGGCAACCTGACGGCGAGTTCTTTATACTTTGAGTAATTATATTATTATATTTCTTATACTATATTATTATATTTCTTATGTTATTTCTTATATTATATTATTATATTTCTTATGTTATTTCTTATATTATGTTATTATATTTCTTATGTTATTTCTTATACTATATTATTATATTTTTTATGTTATTTCTTATATTACATTATTATATTTCTTATGTTATTTCTTATATTATATTATTATATTTCTTATGTTATTTCTTATACTATATTATTATATTTCTTATGTTATTTCTTATATTATATTATTATATTTCTTATGTTATTTTTTATATTATATTATTATATTTCTTACACTGTATCTTCAGTAATTTCCGACATATTTGACAAAATATGTTCCTTTTTAATTACACATTATATTATTATATTTCTTACGCTGTATCTTCAGTAATTTCCGATATATTTGACAAAATATGTTCCTTTGTCATTTTCACTCCTTTAATATCGACAATTGCCGATAAAAAAATTTTCTATAGATTTGATACTTAAAATGATTGCAATGCAATAAGTAGTATAGTTTACTGTTATTAACTCCTTCCAGACAACTTGACAATGAGCTATTCACATGCTTCGAGTGAAATTTCCTTCCCCGAAGCAAATTTTTGTTTCTTCGGAAAATACTTCTATAGATTTGATGATTGTAGAATATAATAATAATAGTAGTGTAGTTTACTAACTTTCCGTAGGCAACCTGACGGCGAGTTCTTTACTTTGAGTAATTATATCATTATATTTCTTATATTATTTCTTATATTATATTATTATATTTCTTATATTATTTCTTATATTTCTTATATTTCTTATATTATTTCTTATATTTCTTATATTATATTATTATATTTCTTATGTTATTTCTTATATTATATTATTATATTTCTTATGTTATTTCTTATATTATATTATTATATTTCTTACACTGTATCTTCAGTAATTTCCGACAAAATATGTTTTTGACAAAATATATTCCTTTTTAATTACACATTATATCATTTCTTACGCTGTATCTTCAATAATTTCTGATATATTTGACAAAATATGTTCCTTTTTAATTATTATACCGACATATTTAACAAAATTACACATTGTATTATTATATTTCTAACGCTGTATCTTCAATAATTTCCGACGTATTTGACAAAATATGTTCCCCTGTAATTTTCACCCCTTTAACACCCTACTTTCCCGAATTCCCGACAAAAGAATTTTCTTCGAAGACTATTTAATTAACATTCACGTCAAATTTCATCAAAATCGACGGCTGACGCTTCGATTTATATATATATATATATATATATATAGTCTCTTGTTAGCGCTAGTTTCGTAAGAAACGAAAACGACAGCCGTTACGTTATGGAGAGAGGCGCAGGAGCGTGAGGCCTCGCCTTGAGATAGAGGTTAGAGGCGATCCAAGGCCGACGAAGGCCGTGGGGTGAGTTTCAGCGAATCCTCCGGGAATTTGGCGAGAACGTTAGATCGGCGCACGAACAGGGACGGCAGCGGACAAAAGGACAGATACAGATAAGTAGTTGGCGAGAGGAGAGCCAGAGGAAACGCCGTTGGTTTTTGGCGGAGAGAGCGAAAGAGAGTGAGAGGGGGGGGGGGAGGTTAGGCAGGGAGCGCATACAGAAAAGCGACGGTGCGGCGTGCGCGACGCAGGAAATGTCAAGATCACGACGAGAACCGACTACGATGGCAATATCGCATCTGTCCGATCGCATCTAGCCGACGCGCGCGTTCACCCCTCGCGCACATTGCCTATCCATACACTGTGTCCCGTGTCGTGTATCCACCTATTTCTCGTTCCCGATTACTCTCTGCAGAAAGAGAGAGAGAGAGAGAGAGAGAGAGGCAGCTCCCTCTTTCTCCTGCTTGCGATTTTCTTCTTGGGATTTTTCTTCTTCTCCTCGTCCTCTTCTCAGATTAGCTGCTCGTATCACGCTTTTGCTCGTCTAACGATCCAATCGTCTCGGCAACTTTTTTCAGATGACAATCGTTTATCTCGAGATAAGCTTCTCTCAACCCTCGACTTGTGTAATATCGTTATTATTGGGGTGGTAGGTGACAGAGTGATTCATTTCGATTCATTGGTGTTAAAATTTCGGATCATTCGATCTTTCATTTGTCATTTATTTTGCATTCACCGCATTCTGAGATCGGTCTGTAGTATTGAATATTGTAACTGGAATGAAGTACTAAAATTTCGGGGACACTTGATCTTCTTGTTATTTATTTTGCATTCCATGCGATCGAGATCAACTTGCAATATCGTGGATAGATAATTTATTTTGTTTTTCGGAGTGCTAAATTTAGGATATTTGATATTTGATTTACTATTGTGTGTTTGATAGAGAAATTTGATTTAATTTATTAAAAAAATTCAAGATCGATACAGAAGGAGATAATACGAGTGATTATACGATAGTAAGTTAATAACTGTGATGACGCAACAACAAAGAAAGTGTAAAATAGAATAACATAAGATATGAATAAAATGTTAAATAAATTATTATTATTATTATTATAGAAAATGTCGAGTGGCATCGAACAGTGAATTAAAAATGCCAGAAGGAAAAAAACATGGAACATACAAGATAGTATGCAACTATCGCAAGATAATGTATCCAGAATGGGATAAGAATCACACTGTCGACACAGTTTGAAATTTCTTCGAATCAAGCGCATATCATCTGACTTGATTATCGATGATATCGAAGTATTAATTAAAATCACCGCGAATTATCGCGGAAGAAGAGAGAAAAACGCGAGACTCAACGCTGTGGAGCAGTCACAGAAAGAAAAAAGAAAAAAAGAAATTATCGCCGAAGATAGAAGAGGTAAAGAAGAAACTTGACAGACTATCGATTAGCTGTCGTTTTATTTAGGAAAAGTAAAAGAAGAACGGGCTCCTGGGAACGGGCAAAGTTGAGACGGATCCGAACTCTCGTGGCAGGTTACACGGGAATACTCCTAAAATTGTCTCTGATTTCGTCAGCCGCTTGCACGTAGCTCCAGAAACGATTTATCGCTGCAAGCTCGTTGAAAATTCAAAGAGATCGCGGAAGCTACGCGTTCAAACTGTCTGTTACTCGATATTGCTCGAACGATGATCTGCGATCCTGATTCATAAATGTGTCGCAGATAACTCGTCAAAGAAAGAAAGTACGTTTCATCGAATTCTACTCTTAACTGGCAAATTTCAAAACATTTAACTTGTCTATCAGTGGCGACACAAAATACAAAACGTAATTCAAGTAGTTTCAATAATCTAAAATTAATCTTTATATAGTTTATATAAAGTTCATAGTATAATAGTTTATAGTATATAGTTTATAGTATATAGTTTATAGTATATAGTTTATAATAGGTTATAATATATAGTTTATAATAGTTTATAGTATATAGTTTATAATAGTTTATAGTATAATAGTTTCAATAATCTAAAATTAATCTTTCAAATTAACACGATTCCCAATTCTAATAACAAATCTCTAACTTCTTAACCGGGAAACTTCAAATTTAATTCGTAAGCTAGCCTTTTGTGTCAATAATAATTTAAATTAATCTTTATATAGTTTATATAAAGTTTATAGTATAATAGTTTATAGTATACAGTTTATAGTAGTTTATAATAGTTTATAGTTTATAATAGTTTGTAGTATATAGTTTATAATAGTTTACAGTATAATAGTTTCAATAATCTAAAATTAATCTTTCAAATTAACACGATTCCCAATTTTAATAACAAATCTCTAACTTCTTAACCGGGAAACTTCAAATTTAATTCGTAAACTAGCCTTTTGTGTCAATAATAATTTAATATAAAGTTTATAGTATAATAGTTTATGGTATATAGTTTATAACAGTTTCAATAATCTAAAATTAATCTTTCAAATTCACACGATTCCCAATTCTAATAACAAATCTCTAATTTCTTAACCGGGGAACTTAAAATTTAATTCGTAAGCTAGCCTTTTGTGTCAATAATAATTTAAATTAATCTTTATATAGTTTATATAAAGTTTATAGTATAATAGTTTATAGTATACAGTTTATAGTAGTTTATAATAGTTTATAGTTTATAATAGTTTGTAGTATATAGTTTATAATAGTTTACAATATAATATTATAATAGTTTCAATAATCTAAAATTAATCTTTCAAATTAACACGATTCCCAATTCTAATAACAAATCTCTAACTTCTTAACCGGGAAACTTCAAATCTAATTCGTAAACTAGCCTTTTGTGTCAATAATAATTTAATATAAAGTTTATAGTATAATAGTTTATGGTATATAGTTTATAACAGTTTCAATAATCTAAAATTAATCTTTCAAATTCACACGATTCCCAATTCTAATAACAAATCTCTAACTTCTTAACCGGGGAACTTAAAATTTAATTCGTAAGCTAGCCTTTTGTGTCAATAATAATTTTATATGCGGAGATTCCGGCGGTGAAAATGAACGCGAACGACTGAAGCTCTCCTATGAAAAGTATGGTAGTAGATGTACTTGATCAAGTCCGTAGCTAACGAGTGTTAAAAGAGAAAAGATTTGTCGGCACGTTGACACGTGCTTGCGCCCGTCATCCGATAGAAATTAAATCGTTTTTAGGTCGATCCCGCATGCGTGTCTGTTTAATTAAACGAAATATTGCCAGCGATGGTTTGTCGACCTCGTGAGAAGAATTCAACTGGAACGAACGCGTTAAACACCCTGATGATCATTTTGTGCTCCTGTCGTTTTCTTACCAGCATATATCTACGCGGCACGGTTCTCAAACAACCGATCTATCCATGATTTTTATACATATTTAGCACGAAAGATCTATATATATATATATATAAACATTCGATTTCGACCGATTTTCATCAACTTGGGCGACTTTGTCAATTTGACTTTCGGGAGAGATTCGTCGCGCTGTTAAGCTACGAAATTAGTCGAAATCGTTGTCAATCGAGTAATTGGGGAGAGAAGAGTTTGATAAATTGTGTACTGTCAATTTGCTAATAAAGATGTGGTCCTTCATTATCCATTGTACGAAGCTCGAACGTATTATGCACTGGCGCAACCGCGAATCTGTACATACACTGACGAAAGCGAGAAATTTCAGAATCGAAAATCGTTCTCTACGTCTCGTATACACAGCCACTCCGTTTAATTGACACTGTGAATAACTGATGAGTTGCGAAACATTTCAGGCTAATGTTACAAACATAACAAAATTCTCGATAGCGTGAGTATTGTCTTGGCAATGAGTCAGTGTAAACGAAAATTCTTGTATTCTTTACGAATTAAGATAAGCATCTTTTTAAGGCCTCATTTTCAAGAAGACGGAGTTTGAATATATATTTAGTTAAGAATTAGGTTCAAGCAAACGTGTGTATATATTTGGCGAGGTTATTTAAATTGAATTTTCTTTAAAACGAGGCGAGAAAGAAGTCTTCCTATGAAAGAAATCATCGCTTCTGACTTATTTTCGCAGGTGCAAGCTCAGAACTAGCTAGATTCAAGTACAATTGATAAATGATCGGAAACCTTAACACCTAAATGAAATAAAATTTATTCTTTACCTTCGACTTTTTTTTTTCTTCGTGTAGTATCATTCTACCATCCTTTAGACGATAACAATTGAAATAAACAAATTTATACAATCATATTTCCGTCTAAACAGAAATCCGAATTAATATGACGAATTAAATTAAAATGATCAGTAAAGATAATTGTTTCCATTCTTGAAAGAGAAGGGATCCTATCAAAATGATAAAATAAAATATAAAAATACTCTATCAGTCGAAGAACTAAAAGAGACAACTTTTAAATAACACAATGAAATAAATCAGGTTTGAACTTAAAATTTAATTTAAAATCAATAAAACTAATTTTCTCTCATGTTCTGATTAAAAGAAAAAAAATCAATAAAACTAATTTTCTCTCATGTTTGATTAAAAAATCAATAAAACTAATTTTCTCTCATGTTTGATTAAAAAAATCAATAAAACTAATTTTCTCTCATGTTTGATTAAAAGAAAAAAAATCGGTGGGAAGAAACTTTTGGCCCACCCTGTATTTAATCTTGTTTCGTTCTATTCAAATTCCTTCGACTTGACCATGTGTGGTTCCAAGAATTAATTAAAGCTTTAGCACTACAATATATACATTGTAAATTTATATTACGTACATATACTATTTTATACTCGCGTAAATACTGAATTAAATCGAATTAAATTAAAAGAACAGAGAGGACAGAGACAGATAATATAATTTTATGTTATAATTTTCTGACATTAGAAAAATATCGTGTCTCCACCGAACAGGGTTGAATCGAACGAAATTAAAAAAAAAAAAAAAAAAAAAGAGAAAGAGAAAGAGCCCCGAAAGAGAGCGAGAGAGAGGATGATACCGATTCGGCCGCGACGTGAACGCGCATTCTGAAACGGTCGGGTGAATAGGACCGGGATACGAATCGTCTCGAGATAAAAGGAACAGTTTGGGTGGTCCTCAATTGGACGGGACCGTTTGCATGTTAGCAAGCAGTCGACTTAAGCCCGTTGTCCGTTAATTTGCCTTTGAATTGAGGCAATCGTTTAATAACGCGAGCGTTTACGTTCGTACATGCGGACCGTTGTTACGCGTTGAAAAATAAAAGCGAGGGAACGGCTGCGCGATTACGCGTCGCCGATCGGTTGACACGGCAAAATAATTCGCAACTTCACGGCATTCGACGGATATCGCCAAGACGCAACACTTTTCGGCGAGTTTCAATCCACGGTGGATCGAACAGTGTATCGGCGCAGCTGGTTTCTCTTCCAATAATATTTTTCGCAAAAACAAATGATGCACGTTAACAGAATGTTTCCATGAATAGAATTAGATTGTGTAAGCTTTTTCAAGCTACACGTCTTAACGATGAATATATTGAATAATATATCAGCGTGTTATTAAACATGTATAACAAAAATAGTAAATTATATAAAGTATATAATAAAAATGTAATAAAAATAAAGTATATAATAAAGTATAACAAAAATATGATAAAAATAAAGTATATAATAAAAATGTAATAAAAATAAAGTATATAATAAAATATAATAAAAATATAATAAAAATAAAGTATATAATAAAAATATGATAAAAATAAAGTATATAATAAAAATATAATAAAAATAAAGTATATAATAAAAATATGATAAAAATAAAGTATATGATAAAAATATAATAAAAATAAAGTATATAATAAAAATATAATAAAAATAAAATATATAATAAAAATATGATAAAAATAAAGTATATAATAAAAATATAATAAAAATAAAGTATATAATAAAAATAAAATATATAATAAAAATATAATAAAAATAGTAAATTATTGTATGAAAAATATAAAATAAGTATTGTTAAGTATAAAATAAGTTATAAAAAACAGTATTGTATAATACTGTGTGAAATAATATTGTAATATGTAACATGTGTATTTCTATGTTCGTTGAATTATGAATATTCTAGTTATCAGTATAGTGAATTTAAGTGGTTCGAGAATCGTGAGTGTAATATTTTTCTGTAGCAACAAATATGTAACTCTTTTAATCCAAGACGACCAAGACTTCCGAGACTTTAATTCTTTAACTCTAACAATAAGTCCATTGGAGCCACCATGGCCCCACCTAATTAATAATTGCGTTATGTTGTTAAATTATTCTGCAATTTTGTTATTATGTTGTTAAATTAATAACTGCGTTGATATTATTTGAAGATTCATGACGATCCCCCATTGTCTCGTTTTTAATACTGCGAAAGGAAATGTACATGCATTTACTATTTCGATAAGAACATAAACTTCAAATTTTGCTACTTACACTATATCATTAATGAATATTATTTCATTTTTTATTATCATCATTCTTATTGACCTGAAATTCAACAAACTTACTTTTCTGATATACTTACTACATAATCAAAAAAATGTGACGGAACTTTCGAAAGAACATCATATTAGAACTCAAAGGAAATAAATTTTCCCTTTTCAATTTTCTTTCGATTGCCTCATAATACTACACAAATTTAAAAATCTCTCGATTTGCGTCACTTCGAAACTATATTGCATATATTTGAATACTATACTGCAGTGTATATCGAAGCTTAAGAAACTTAATGAATTAAAAAATGTTAAAAAGACTTGATAAATTTTGAATGTTCTAAAAGCTTTCATCGAGTGTCCTAAAATTCTTGAAGAATTTGATATGTACGAAGAACATTCAGTATTTTACAATCTTACAATGAAAAAAAGAATCAGAAAGTTCTAGTTATCACCAAACTACGCACTTTTATGCATCTTTAAATTTTTAAAAGCATAATTAAGAAAATAGAACCTGAATAGGACATAGACTTTGTCCACTGTACAATGTTATAATAAATAATCTACTCATAGAGATATTTTATATATCTCTATGCACCACGTGCATCGCGTATATTTTTGCAGTTTCCAATTTTTCACGAATGGATGAAAATCCGCAGTTTCGAGAGTTTCAAGGTGATCAAGACTTTCAACAGAATTTCAATATCAAAATTCGAATCGTACTCGAAGTGATGTTTCGTTGATCACCACATAGTAACTCCAAGTCTCGAAACTCTTATATTCATATGTAAATATGAATGAAAATTAAATCATAAGGTGTTCGAATTAAAAAAAAAAACAGAAAGAGAGAGAGAACCAGCTGACTATTTAGGAAGACAGTGGCTACCGACTGTTCGACTAACAAGATAATTTAAGTGTACCGTAGGAGTGCTCGGGTTTTTTGTTAGTCGCGTGCTGGTGTCAACTCGTGTCGAACGATTCCCTCTCAATTATTTCTTTTTCTCTTTCTTTTCTCCTACGCTTGTCTATCGGTTTCGTCGCGATCGTTGAAGAACGTCCCACGTGGGAAAACTACGAAACGAGAACAGTGCAAACGGGGCCTAATTTCTTTCTTATGCTGTTCCACACTATTAGGTAGGCGCAGCAGAACTCAGGTCTACAAAACAAAACTCAACAAAAGCAATTAAAAAGAAGAAAAATACGATCGCACCGTCAAGCGTCTTCATATCTCAAAATTTATTACAAGTATGTTCATCCGTAGTCATTAAATAGAAACTTGCGAAACACAGTTTTTCGACGCGCTTTTCGCCATAAACGTAAAAAAGAAAAATCACATATTTCCGGCTGAAATTCATCAATCTTGTTACATCACCCGCCGCGATTAAATTTATAATATTGTTAAATTAAATATCATGGATACATATTAAATATCAAATATTAACGTTGAAAATCGTAATGAAAATATTAAATATATCGAATCGACAGTCAAAATTGAGCGCAAAATTTGCACCTGCCGGTTTCTCACCTTCTAACCAAATACCCTATGGGCTTTATTACAATTTCGCAAAACCGGGCCGTGATCTCTGAATAAACGACGACACATCCTTCCGCGTCGGGCGCACTCGGCTCGATATCTTCCCTCCCTCGCGTTTCCCTGTCCAGCTTCTTTTTAGCATCTTCTCGAATCGGTCTTTTGCTATCGGCCGCGTACTACGTAATACGAAAGCCAGAGAAAAAGCGTCGAGGGAGGGAGGGGGGGGAGAGAGAGAGAGTTGGGAGAAAGGGGAGAGAGCGTGATTCGACGCCCCCCATCCTTCTTCCTCTGATCTTTCGCGATCCTCCTTGCGGCTAGGTCCCCCCCGGCTGCTTTGTCTCGAGACACGCGGAAAACTTTGACCAGGAGAAAGAGCCCGCGTTTCTTGCCGCGCCTACGTTCCTAGACAATGCGCCAACTTCTGTAATTAAAGTTATGTTCCCGCGTCGACGCCAAGTTACACCAACTTCTACCCGCCGCCGCCACTCCCGCCCTCCTGCGTTCCTCACTCTTTTCAGAGCACCGGCGGCGGAGTCCGTTCGAGGGCCGGTTGTCACTTATAAACTGTCAAGTTCGTTTCAAATCTTATCTGAAAGCCGGTGAGGACACTTTTACCGAGGACAACTGTGCCCTGCTCCGTGTATACAGGGTGGGTGGTATCGCCACATACTGCCATCTACATTCACGTCATTGTTGTTACATTTTCGCGTAGCGAAAAACGTTTCCAATGAAGTCGAATGGTTTTCGAGAGAGGGGTGCCACTTTGATGATGCCAGTTTTCTTGAAGGTGGACGTGTAGAGAACATACGAAGGTCATTAACGTTTTTTATTTAAATGGGATCGTATATGTTTTTATTGCATCGGTTGATATCGTTTGCAGAAAGAGTGTTATAATTTATTTTATTATAAAAGTATTTAATTATATTAATATTAACTTATTCTATGTATATTATATAATAAATATAATATTAATATAATAAATATATATTATAATATAATATAATAAAATAATATAACATAATATAATAAATATAATAAAATAAAGTAATATAATATAATAAATATATATTATATAATAAATATAATATTAATTATATAATTTTAATATTAATATTACATAATTAATATAATATTAACCTTTTATTATAAAATATTTAATCATATTAATATTAACCTATTTATGTTATTATATTAATACATTAATAAATTATTTATGTTAATATATTAATATTAACCTATTTATGTTGAAAAAAATCATTAGTTTAGGAGATATTTTAATTTTAATTTTGTAAAATTGTCAAAGACAGTATAAACATGAGAATACTATTCTTCCATGTCTTTCATACGATAATCTTACAAAATTAAAATTGAAATATCCCCTAAACTAATGATTTTATTTAACATAAATAGGTTAATACGTTTTTGTAAAAAATGTTTTTGTAAAAACTTTTTTATAAAAAATATACCATTCCATTTAATGACCTCTACACGTCCACCTACAAGAAAACTAGCATCACGAAATTGTGCCCCGACTCGAAACCATTCAACTTCATCGGAAACATTTTTCGCTACATGTAAAATAACAATGGCGTAAATCTAGATGGCGATATGTGGTGACCCACCGTGTATACATCTTCGCTGGCTCCGAAATTACCCAGACAATTTCAATTCCCAACGATCTTCAGGGAAACGAAAGAGAAAGCAGAGTATCGAATATTTACCCCCCGAAGATCGAAGGATCGAAAGGAGCGAGGTCAAGGGTAATAAGCATCGGCGTTGAAAGAGACAACGCGAAAAGAAACCTCGCCGAGCGAACGAGAGACAGAGAGAGAGAGAGAGAGAGAGAGAGAGGAAAAGAAAGATGAAGAAAGCAAAGAGAGGAACGCGGTGATGCGCCGGGTATTTGCGAGATAGCGACGCCGAGTGAGATAAGGGCGCTCGTCTTCGAGTCCCGAAGGAGAACGTCTGTCTTTCTCCTTTTCGCGGCCGTTCGCCGAAAACGAGCAGACCCGGGGAATATGATCTCTCCTGTATATACGGAACGGCAATTGCAGCATCGCTTACATTCTTCCTCTTTCTTCCTTCCTTCCTTCCCATCAGCCTGTCTCCCGATCGTTATCGTCCAGGTTCGCGCGTAATCGCTAGGCTAGGTGCCGTTTACCTTTACATTTTTCCCTGGTTCAGGGGCCGCTTCCGCAATTTTCCCCATTTTGCCCATCCTTTCGCCAATCTCGGCTCCGTTTCATTCTCACCTTTCGAGGCTCTTCCTCTTGCAGCAGCTGTTCTTCCCTGCGTCTAGATACAGGTACTATTACGAGCTAAGAAATTAGAGGGATGGCTGTTGAGAGTGAGAACTGGAGGACTCTGTTTTATCCTCGTTTGTCCTTTGATCGCACACTTTTTTTTTTTTTTTCTTCTTACGGAATGTCACGTTGCACAGGTTGCTAATATATTTGTTTATTCTGCGAGAGAAGAATATAAAATACGAAAGATGATATAAAATTTAATTTTTATAAAACATAATATAATATAATATAATATAATAATAATATTATATTAATATAATATATAATATATAATAATATAATGTATTAATATAATAATAATTATATATTATATATATTATATATATTATATAAAAATATAATTATATTATTATAATATAATATAATATAATATAATATAAATTTAATTTTATAAAATATAATATTTAATTTTTATAAAATATAAAAGACAATACCTTGGAATATTCTTTTATTAAACAAATCTTTCCAATAGATATGCTTTCTTGCATAGTATTTTTAAATTGTAAAATCATACTTTTTGTGTCGTTAAATTTCTTGTTATTAAAAAGGAAAATAGAAATATAGTAATATTCAGCGGATCAAAATGACGGCGAAGTTTCACATTTGGTGAAAAAAAAGTAGATAAAAAACAAAAGAAATGAATTTGGTAGTTGTTTAATATAGACAGTGGAATATTCTATAGTGAGTAGGTACGTTTAATAATTAAAAAATATAAGAGTTGCGCTATGATTTGGCAAATTTCTGCGAAACAAGCGTCACAAAATTGTAGGAACAGTGTAATCAAACTTTTTGCTATTTTGACAATTGATAGATTTCTGCATAACTAAGCAACAATTAAGCAACAGTGATCCACCCCGCAACAATTTACCCCTTTACCCCTTTACATTTTTTGTCTCATATATGTAACAATTTGAATTCAAATAGCAGGAGTTTTAATCAGTTATCGATCAACATTGAATTCAAATAAATGAAATCCGCACGTAGCCCGTTTCAAAAATGTCCTAGCATGGTCTGTTTAATATTTCAATTACAAATTAGAAGTATGTAAAAATAATTAATTAGAAGTATGTATGGTTTGAAACTGAATCCCGGAGAAAATGCAATCCCGGAGCGGAGAGAAACTATTGTCGCGCATCACTGATGTAAACAGAGTTCAGAATATCCCAAGAAACTAACAATCAACTACGTTCGTTCACTATTAAGACCCGATTGTCCCAATAAACAGATATAAACTGCCAATCACAATCTTCTAAACTGCCATCTTCTCGACACTATCAGACACACCATCCGCGTGGACTCCAAAAAAAAAAAAAAAACGATGGCTCGTGCTACGAAAATGCTCGCGTTTGCACCGTGACACAACACACATCCGGAGGATGCGTGAAATTGAATGGAACGAGAGGAACGGAAATAGCAGGAAAGGCGACCGGTCAGGAGCGGCAGACGAAAGATCGATAGACGCGTAGACGGATAGAGAGATGGATGGAAAGATGGATAGACGAACGAACGGCGATAAGTCTCGGATAGGACTCGATAGTAACGCGCGCGCGTACCTATATAGGTGTATCGAAGGAAGAGACGAGATTCTCGCGAGAGAGGGAGAGAACGAAGGAGAAAGGTGGCAGGCAAGAGGGTAAGGTGAAAGAAAGCGAAGGAAAGGTTGGTTGGCGCGGCGAGGCGGAGCGTGGAGGTGGCGAGGGCGGAGCGAGCGAGCCAAGTTTCAGAGGCGTGATGTATCGACGGAATTTCAAAGTAAAAAGATAGGGTGTACAGGAGGTACATCTTCGCCGGTTCCAGAGAAATTGCACTTCGCGGTTGCACGCGCGCAAGTGTCACCGAGCTCTCTCCCAGCTGTTCGTTTTCATTCCGGGGTTCTTCGAACGACACGAACGGCGCGTCGTGTCTCCGTGGCTTTAGAGAGGAACATCGCGAGAGGAACAGCCAGGTGTCGGGTCTCGCCACTTTCCACGCACGATCTCTCTCTCTCTCGATCGTGATCGATCGATATCGGGCAGGAGAAACGGGGCAGGAGGGCGTCGCTGGTCGCGTAGGAAGAACGGAGATAAGAACGCGATGCATAATCCATCCGGGAAGGGATGAAAGATCGGCGCGAGGGTGCGACGCTTCGGAGCAAGTGGCGAGGAGGGCTGGAGAAGAGGCTAGACGGTGAGGACGCGGGAAAAGAGGCAATGGGCGAGAGGGGGTGGTTGGTAGAACAGAGAGAGAGAGAGAGAGAGAGAGAGAGGGGGGAGAGAAAGAAAGAGAGCGAAGAAGGGGACGAGAACCCGCGATCCATCAACGAGACACGAGGGTTTGGGGTGATGTATCCGAGGATAGGTTGACCTCTGCGCCGAACACTATAAAATCACTCTTAAACATTCCTTCCCAAAAGGCGATCGCAACCGGCTCGTAACGAAACGTCTTCTCCCACTCTCGCGCTCGCGCTTCGCAAAAATTCCGAGCCTCGAGTTCTTGGGATCTCGATCGAATCGCCTCGCGATTCACAATCGCGTGTCGCACGCACGCTGATCGAAACGCGAGAGGGAAGTCTGTGAACGCGATTCTGATGGAGGAGACGAGACGAGACGAGACGAGACGAAACGAGACTTCTTCCCGAGAACCAAAGAAGCGAAAGAGCCCGGATTTCGTATGCGACGAACGCAACGGAATATCGGATGGCGTTTCGTTGTATCGTTCGCGGTTTCATTGAAAACCAGCGATGCCGCCTAGCCTGCTGCCTCCCGGCGAGATGTCACGGAACGTCGGAAATTGGAAAGCTTATTCATATTTTTTCGATAGACGATAATGCGGTCTGCCGCGACGGATCGGGCACTTTCATTCCGCATACGTAATGCGAGAGCCACGCGAGGAGGGGGTTGGGGAAACCCGGCTTCGCCGATGGATACGAAGGCAACCCCAACCGACGAGGCACCCGGTCCCGAACGCATCTCCACGCCCTTTCCTCTCGCTCGCGAGCAAAAACCAACGCGCCTATACAACGCGCGGCTTCCTCTCGCTCGTCCGCGTGCACCGCGTTGCATCGTGGTCTCGTCGTATCGATGGAATATATCGGAAACGGAACGGAGAATCGAGATACTCCGGCAAGCATCGACGAGAGTGGCGCGTGGTTTGTCGTCCGTTTCATCGGTCGGTAATCGGGCACCTTTCGAAAACCGAGAACTTGACCCTTGGAGCACGACATTGTCTGACGTTGACACGATTTTTTTTAAACGCTGAAACTACCAAGACCGAAATGACCAATTTATAATTTTCGTTAGAAATTCTGTAGATGCGAAAAGCTACATTTTTAGAAATTTACAACTTTTCTACTTTGTCACTTTAATGTCTCTGATAGAAATTTTATGCTTTCTAACAATAAGGTTTCTCGTAGCGAAGAAACTTTTTTTAATATATTGCTGAACAAACAGTTTTCTCGCAAAATGGTATATACCATTAAAAAACACTAATTTGTACAAAAACTTTTCGAGATATTTGACGAAATATGTTCCGACACTCCCAACTTTGAGAGTGATTTTCAACATCGACCACTGCCGATAAAAAGAAAGAGACATGCCGCGAAAGAACATTTATAGGAAATCGTACATTTCGTATTAAAATTTAGAATAATTATATTTATTATTTCAGAATTATTATTTTCTATTTCATTTTTTGTTTGAACATTTTTTCACAGATTAATTTCTCCATCAATTGAAATTAATACAACATGACCTCCTAAAATAATTAAAGTATTTAATTATACTGAAATTCCCTTATTAAATACATTTACTTTAATCACTTCAGAATTTTTTATTACTTTAAGTCATTTATATTTAAAATTATATTCTTTCGAAAACTACAGTACTACTGTCAAATTTCATCAAAATCAGTAATTGACACATCGGCATGTTCCCTTGTAAGTACGTATTGGGCAAACTCTTTTCGAGCGTGTAATAAATTTTTAAAATAAAATTATATTCTTTCGAAAACTACAGTACTACTGCCAAATTTCATCAAAATCAGTAATTGACACTTTGGCATGTTCCCTTGTAAGTACGTATTGGGCGAACTCTTTTCGAGCGTGTAATAAATTTTTAAAATAAAATTCTATTCTTTCGAAAACTACAGTACTACTGTAAAATTTCATCAAAATCATTAATTGACACATCGGCATATTTCCTTGTAAGTATGTATTGGGCAAACTCTTTTCGAGCTTGTAATGAATTTTTAAAATTATATTCTTTCGAAAACTACAGTACTACTGTCAAATTTCATCAAAAACATTAATTGACACATCGGCATGTTCCCTTGTAAGTACGTATTGGACAAACTCTTTTCGAGCGTGTAATGAATTTTTAAAATTATATTCTTTCGAAAACTACAATACTACTGCCAAATTTCATCAAAATCAGTAATTGACACTTTGGCATGTTCCCTTGTAAATACGCATTGAGCAAACTCTTTTCGAGCGTGTAACAAATTTTTAAAATAAAATTATATTCTTTCGAAAACTACAGTACTACTGTAAAATTTCATCAAAATCATTAATTGACACATCGGCATATTTCCTTGTAAGTATGTATTGGGCAAACTCTTTTCGAGCTTGTAATGAATTTTTAAAATTATATTCTTTCGAAAACTACAGTACTACTGTCAAATTTCATCAAAAACATTAATTGACACATCGGCATGTTCCCTTGTAAGTACGTATTGGGCAAACTCTTTTCGAGCGTGACCGATCGCGATGACAAGGCGACTAGATATCGGTGGCGGGGCCTGATTGGGTCGCGCGGTTTGGACGATACGGAAAAAGGGTCGAGGGGAAAGTGAGAACGCGAAACGCGATCATGCTAGCGCACAGCGAGAACCAGCGTTGGAAATTAGACACACGTTTCATTTCCTGAAGCGACTGCGATTTCCGCCGCGGCTTCAAATATTGGAAATATCTCGCGCCGTTCAATTTACCGCGTGATCAGCGATCCGAACTGGTTTTATAATAAAACTGGAAAAATCAGTTCGCCGGGTTGGTTTCGGTCGCCGAAACGCATCACCGAGTCGATTCGAACCGCTCGATTCTGTTCTGCCAGGGGAAAACCAACCCCTCCAGCGTGCAGAATATGCACTTACAGTAAAACCTCCGTACGAGTCTGCTCACTTCTCTCATCCTATCCTATTCTTATTTATTTCGTACGACAATGAGAGACAACGAAAGTTGATAAATTCATAATAGAGACTTTCGAGACACGCTAAATCCGCGAAAATCTGTCTTTTCGGTCTCTTGGCGAGACGATCGTTTGATTGGTTCGATAGAAAAGAAGAAAAAAAAAAAAAAGGAAAAAAAGGTCGATGAGAAAAGGTCAGGAACGGGGGGGGGGGGGATGTCAAATTCAGACACTGGGCTAAAAGAGGCGCTCGATTGGGCAGAAGGGCGCGCGCATAGAGGGTCGAGCCGCGGAAGGTAGAGGAATCGACGGTGCACTTTATCGATGCCATAAAGACTAATATAATCCCGAGAAGGAGAAAGAGCGAGCGAAACCGAAAGCGATAGACCGAACCGACACGCACACGGTTATATTTGGGGGAACGCGCACCAACGCACCAAACGCCCGGCTGTTTTTTACACGAAGTGGCTTTTTGCGGACGACAGGGCATTTAAGGGAATTGCTCCCTAGCGCCTTGGCGCGGTGGCGACGCGTCTCGCCCTACTTCGTCCTGCTTCACTGTGCCACGCTGCTCTTAGAAAAACCGCTCGTCCCCATTGCCGGCGACGTCGTGTACTCTCGCGTTTAGTACTCGTAAGTAAGCAAGCAAGCAAGCAAGCAAGCTTCGCCGACACTCTGAATTCTGACTGGCGATCTCGAGTCGCACTGACCGATCGATCGTCTCTCGAACAGGTAAAATCTTTGCCCTTATCTTTGGTAGCAGAAATGAATAAAAATATTTTCGAAGAATTTAATAAAATTCGGATTTACGAAAACTGCTGGCGACAATATTTCTCCAGTTGCAAGTCGAATCAGTAACAATTGAAGTTCCATTTGAAATGATACAAGCATATGTATGTATGTATGTATGCATCAGTAGGATCCAAAGAATACCAATTTTATTTTCGTAAAGTGATATGAATATATATCAAAATTAATTTTGTACGGATCTGTTTATTTTAAATTGTAATAAATACGTAGACTATCTTGATATGTGTTGTCCCAGTATTAATAGACTTTTCCAATTGTAGTCCAAGAACTGAATGGTCCCAGAGATTGCTTCTTTAACTACTAATATATCACTATTTGTATTATTTTATATATTAAAAGTCATGCTTGTGGCATCATTATTTCGATATCAAAATCAATCACTTGATGCTTCAAAGGCCCTGTTCTACACCTAATCTCATTAACAGTATGAATAATATAATAATGATTCTAGTAACATAGTAATACATATTCAACACCTAACTTTATTCTATATTATTATATTCTAATAATAATCCTTTGCACCTAACTTTATTCTATATTATTATATTGTAATAATATAATAATCCTTTGCATCTAACTTCATTAACAGAGTGACTTTTCCAATTGTAGTCCAAGAATTGAATGGTCCCAGGAATTGCTTCTTTAACTACTAATATACCACTATTTGTATTATTTTATATATTAAAAGTCATGCTTGTGGCGTCATTATTTCGACATCAAAATCAATCACTTGATGCTTCAAGAGCCCTGTTCTACACGTAATCTCATTAACAGTATGACGTCTTTCTATTGCAATCTAAGAAGTGAATAATTAGTTTATTAGAATAATAATACAACAATGATTCTGGTAGCATAGTAATATATATTCCACACCTAACTTTATTCTATATTATTATATTCTAATAATATAATAGTCCTTTGCACCTAACTTTATTCTATATTATTATATTCTAATAATATAATAGTCCTTTGCACCTAACTTTATTCTATATTATTATATTC
>NW_025110079.1:542966-551962 GCF_011392965.1 Frieseomelitta varia
TCTATATTATTATATTCTAATAATATAATAGTCCTTTGCACCTAACTTTATTCTATATTATTATATTCTAATAATATAATAATCCTTTGCATCTAACTTTATTCTATATTATTATATTCTAGTAATATAATAATCCTTTGCACCTAACTTTATTCTATATTATTATATTCTAATAATATAATAATCCTTTGCATCTAACTTCATTAACAGAGTGACTTTTCCAATTGTAGTCCAAGAATTGAATGGTCCCAGGAATTGCTTCTTTAACTACTAATATACCACTATTTGTATTATTTTATATATTAAAAGTCATGCATGTGGCGCCATTATTTCGATATCAAAATCAATCACTTGATGCTTCAAGGGCCCTGTTCTACATCTACTCTCATTAACAGTATAACGTCTTTCTATTGCAATCTAAGAAGTGAATAATTCGTTTATTAGAATAATAATACAACAATGATTCTGGTAGCATAGTAATATATATTCCACACCTAACTTTATTCTATATTATTATATTCTAATAATATAATAATCCTTTGCACCTAACTTTATTCTATATTATTATATTGTAATCCTTTGCATCTAACTTCATTAACAGAGTGACTTTTCCAATTGTAGTCCAAGAATTGAATGGTCCCAGGGATTGCTTCTTTAACTACTAATATATCACTGTTTGTATTATTTTATATATTAAATGTCATGCTTGTGGCGTCATTATTTCGATATCAAAATCAATCACATGATGCTTAATAAAATAATATAATAGTCCTTTGCACCTAAATTTATTCTATATTATTATATTCTAATAATATAATAGTCCTTTGCACCTAACTTTATTCTATATTATTATATTCGAATAATATAATAGTCCTTTGCACCTAACTTTATTCTATATTATTATATTCTAATAATATAATAGTCCTTTGCACCTAACTTTATTCTATATTATTATATTCTAATAATATAATAATCCTTTGCATCTAACTTCATTAACAGAGTGACTTTTCCAATTGCAATCCAAGAAATGAATAATTAATTTATTAATAGAATAATATATATATAATAATTACTAACATTATATATTATAATACAATACATATATATATATATATATATATATATATATATATATATATATATATATTATACATAATATAATGTTGTGTTATATATATAATACAACATTATATATATAATAATTACTAACATTATAACAACAAAACCACTAACATTAATAGAATAATTAGAACCGGGTTAATCCCAAGTCAACAATGCAACGGGCTGCGTTATCGGTCCAGAACGCGTCAAAGGGAAACCGGGCTACGCGAAACTCTCACCACCAAAAACGAAGCAACGACCGCGTCCTAAATCCCCCGGATCTCTCCGAAAGGCATCGGCGTCGCGTCGGTCATGACGTTCCTATTCAGTTCTGTTTCGCTCTCGTAGCCGATATCGCGCTCCATTGCAACTCTTTTGTCGCTCTTCTCCAACTTTCAGGCTTTCTCCTTTTTCCTCCTCCTCCTCCCCCTTGCCTCTTTTCCGTGTCTTCTCCTTTATTCTTCCGGCGTCGTTCCCATCCCCGTGATCTACGAATACGCGGCGTGAGGGGATACAACAAGCTCGACACCGCGTTCGTAACCGCAACCGCAGCTACATTCGTTTTCGCCAGTAATTTTCACCCTCGTTTCGCGCTGTCTCTCCCCCACTCGAGTTGCAGCAACGTCTCTCGCGGCTGCAGCCACTCGCACGATCGCGAACGGTCGTGCACGATGGCGGCGACGACGAGAAGAAACGTGCAACGCGAGAACGCGGCCCTTATCGCAAATGACTGCTTCCGCCGGGTAGGGGGAGGCCATTTAGAAAGCGTAACGGCGTCAGTGGCGATCGCGACCCAAGTGCCTAATCCAGACGATAATCACCTAACGGCGACGCTGTGGAACGCGTCGCGAGCAAAGACGACGCACGAGTTCTTCCTTTGGAAACGCGTCGAGCAGCTCTATTTTTTTTTTTTTTTTTTTTTTTTTTTTCTAACATTGGCGCCGATTGGTCGTTTAAAGTGACATGAACACTTGAGTTACATGCGTGTTAAAATTATTTTATAAATGATTTATTGAACTTTCAACTCTTTCAACCAATCGTTTCTTTCCTGTTGCCAATTAAATTTTGTTAAGACTTTAACTTCCGTTCTGACGGTATATTTTTATTATGTTGTATACTAATATATAATAAATTTTAATATATTAGATTGTATTATATAATATATAATATATTATTATACTATGTATAATATTTATATTAATATTATTAACCACTTGGGCTGGCAACTTGATTGCGGACCATAACGAGTGACCATAACCGTATGACAATAATTTCGTCGCTTTCTTTTTGAACTCGTCGGTATGGAAATTGATGAGAAGTAATAAATTTATTATTTGTTCATTGTATTTGCCTATTTTGTTTTACTTAAGTATGCTTGAAACTGAGACAATATTATAATACAATTTTGGAACAAAAAATTCTCGACGTGCATGGCATATCATTCCAGCGTAAGTGATTAATAATATTAATATAAATATTATATAGTATAATAATATATTATATATTATATATTACAATATATTAAAATTTATTATATATTAGTATATAATATATGTAAGTTATTTTCTATTTAAAATATATATTTTCATTGTTAAAGTCGATAAAACAGTTTAGTTGTAATGTAATAATTGCATTATAGTAACCAAACTGCTCCTATTTGTATAGCACAAGTTGTTTCTTAATGAAAAGTCTCTATACACCGATGTTTCCAAACATTTTAACATATCAATATTTTAGGGTATCCACTAGATACTATCGTTAGAATCATTGGAACGTTGGGGATGATATTGTTTCAATTCAAATCGTGATTTTTATATGTAATTAATCTATATTTCACTAACAATTTGTCTATTTTAAGAAAAGTTATTATTTTCCGTACGAACATTCGTATACAAATAGAACTTCGTCGTTTCAACTTCAGATTTATATGTCCCGCAACATTTCAGGAAAAATCTTTTACCTCGAAACAAATATCAAACTGAATCGCCTCAAAATGGAAATTGTAAACGTCGTATCTCGAACGGAACGTCGTGATACAATTGTTAAATAAAAGAGACGTGGATCTGTGAGCAAAAGGGAACAAATTTCAACGTGAAGAGAGCGTGACAAATGTGAATTTCTTCGTACGATACGAGCAACGTATTCATTCACTGGACAGATCGTACTACCTGAAGCCCATAATTCTATTATCTCGTTAAGTCACACACATCACGTGCTTTCTCTTTCAGTGAAGAAGAAGAAGAAGACCAGACCAGAAACCCTTCCCAGAAATCCGTCCCTTTTGCAAATCCAATAGTTATTCGATCGTGTCGAACGAGTCCTACCGCCAACGAGATTCTCGTTACTCGTGTTCATCGATCTCGACTCGATATCCCCTTACCGAGTTTAGACTCCCGGCATTCGACACAACGATATCGATTACACGACTCGTAAATGAGTATTCGCGCGTGAAACAAGTATTCGCGTGGTATATCTCCGACACGCGCCACTGTCTATCCGTTACACGCGTGTCACGCGTATTCCAGCAAGTAAATTACTCGCGGAAGATTCAATAATTTATTCATAAGTCGCATGTAGGGAAAAGTATAGGGTCAAACCGGGTACCGTTGGTATTTTTTCTAAAATAAGAGCTTCGGTACGTGACCGAACTGCAGCAAGATATGACGTTATGTGACAAATTTTCAGAGAACAAACAACGATCGTAATATGTCGATAATTTCCTAAATCTAGATTTTTCGACTTTTCGTTGAAAGATCATTGGCGAGGCCAATTTCCTTCCGATTAGTCGATACTTAAGCTGTTTCGAAGTCCTGAGAGTACTCTCGTGCGAGCAGAATAATGAATAATAAAAAAAAAAATGTGGTCAAAAAGTGAAATTAAATTGAACCAATTCCTTTTAATTTAAATTATTGTATAATAATTATGTTATATAATATTTAATTATATAATGTTATAATTAAATATTATAGTTAATTTATTATATTTAATTATATAATAATTAATTTAAATTGTATAATAATTGAATAATAATTATATTGTATAAATTGTATAATAATTATATTAAATAATTAAATAATTATTAATTTAAATTGTTATATAATAATATAATTATTATAAATATAAATATAATTATTAATTTTAATAATTATATAATAATTATATTAAATAATTAAATAATTATTAATTTTAATATTATACAATATAATTATTATATAAAAATTTAAATATTATATATAAATATTATATATTATATAATATTTAATTATATTAAATATCATATAATATTAATATTATATACATATTATATAATAATTTAAATTATTGAACGCTTCTTTTCATGTTGATCTTTCTTTTCTCTTAAAATATTACGAACAACTATGAGGGCACACACATTTTTTTGCATCTCCACGATAGCGATGTCACTGTTCGCACTCGCGTTTCGAACTGAACACCACCAGTGAGCAGGACCAGAGACAATGAACTCTCAAATGGACACGATTTTGAAAGTTCTAATCGAATAGTAAGCTCTCGGAAAGTAAGTGAAAATTTTCAAAGCTAGAGAGTAACTCTAGAAACTAGACACGCAGCTCTAGTCACCTTATAACTTAGGAGACTCGTAGTCTCTTCTGGCGATTCTACCAAACTAGCGCGTCGAAATTGTCGCGCATTTATTTCCTCAAGTTCGACGAGGCTGCCACCGTGACGTACGCTGACGAAATCCGTAAATCAAGGGCCGAGGATCGTGATCGATCGGCCGATGGCTGGCCGATGCAGCAACTAGCCATTTCGCGTGAATGGCGGGTGTTGTTTTAATTGAAACAGATAGAGCGATCAGCGGGTAGCGGTTAAACGTAGGGTGGGAAGCATAGCGTGCGTTTCCACCCTCCGACGAAAGGGCGTCCAAGGCTAGGCGTTGGGGGTTGTCTCGGGCGCGGTATACCCTTTCGTGGGATTATTCGGTGGGTAATGTATGGCAAACATAAATCACGGAATACGGGACGAACGGGACACGGCGGTACCTACGCGAAACTCTCTGTCGGCGATGATCCTCTCGACGCGAGGTTCGGTTAAACTAATTGCCGGACCTCTGTTTGCCACGCCACCGACTCGTTTCCTCCGCCTTTCCCCACTTTTTCTTCTGTCTCCTCTTTGCCTCATCATCTTCTCTTTCTCTTTCTCCTCTTAGTTAGTCAAGTCGAGTTCCTTTAGTCTAGTCGACGTAACGATCGCTCTTGCGTTACGTCGAAACTATAATTGAAAAATTGATTCGAGCAGTTTACGAACGAACGTTCGACGAAAAGCAAAGATCTCTCCTTGAGGTAAAACTTGCCGCAATTTGTAAATGCGACTAACAAGACACACGTATAACTCTTTTTTTTTTTATAAAAATTCTTCGGCAAGTTTATACATCGTAACCTTCCTGTTTATCCGGTCTCTGTTTCATGATTAATTCGTGTTTTAGTTGATTTAATATATAAAACTTTGACGAGTTCGAACGTATCTTTTTTCTCGTTTGTCTGTTCCTCGTTTCAAGATCAATCACGTTGTTACAGTTACCTTAGCTTCTAATCATTCTGTATTAGATCTGTTTCATCGCTTCGTCATCAGAACGCTCGGAAGCAAATTAGCATGTCATTAAGAATGACGACTTGTGCCGTGCAATTTTTCTCATCAAAATCTTCAGCTGGCAATATTCGTCGTAATAATTTCATGTAATCATTAGGACACAATTACGTATTGAAAGTTCACCAGCGCAAATAAGTAGATTCAACGACAGTTCATTTAATCAGAGCTGAAATTCAATCAAACGAATGAAACCTCACGTAAACGTAGTTACGTAGTAGTGCTAAATCAATGTAAACGGATAGTAAATGTAATTCACCGAGGATTTTGACAACATAAGTAACGAGTAACGATCGTCATCGCTTTTTTTTTTTTTTTTTTTTTTTAACGAGAAATGACACGCTGATTGACTTCGGTCGGCGAAACTACGCGCTTCGAAAAGAGATTGTTTTTTTTATTTTTTCGAAAGAGTAAATCTATAAAAACCAGTTTGAAAGAGGAGGAAAGCGCGATAGCGCGTGGCCAGTGGCGGTAGCCGAGGGTGTAATTCTAATTACGCGGAGTATCCCGTTGCAGATTTATGAGGTCAGCCATACATGTGTACGAATCACTCGCGCGCCCTTTTCGCGCGTTGCCCCGTGACTTTTCTCCCGTGCTTTCCCACTCCATTTACATATGAATTAAACTATTACAACCCATACGGCGGCCGCGTTAAACCGCACCTCTGCGGCGGCTCTCTTCCGCTATATACTATTTATATGCTCCTGGCAACCTGTTCTCCGTTCCGGGCCACAGCCCGTTACCCCGTTACTCGTGAATCGTTATCACTGTCTCCGATCTGTTATCACTGAATTCACTTCGTTTTCTTGCGATAATTTCTTTCGTTTCAGGCTACGGTTACGTTGAACGTACGCGTATACCGGTCGCGGATACGATTAGGCACGATTTTCATTGCAACTGTCATTAAGTTCGAATATCATAGATAAGGAACAATCTCTGGATGCGTCAATTTTGAAATACCTTGACTTTGAATATAAACTTGTTATTGAATAAATTAATTTTATTACATTTTTATCATTTAATTATTATTTGTTTTATTATTATTATTAATTTATTTTATTATTGTTAAACTGTTTGCTCGAAAAACACAATTTTATTTTATATTTTATTATTATTAAACTGTTTGCTCGAAAAATACAATTTTATTTTATATTTTCTTATTATTAAACTGTGCTCGATAAACACAATTTTATTTTTTATTTTATTATTATTAAACTGTTTGCTCGAAAAACACAACTATATTTTATATTTTATTATTATTAAATTGTTTGCTCGATAAACACAATTATATTTTTTATTTTATTATTATTAAACTGTTTGCTCGAAAAACACAATTTTATTCTTTATTTTTTTATTATTATTATTAAACTGTTTGCTTGAAAAATACAACGTTATCTCATTCTTCTTTCTGCGAGAGACAAAAGAACCTCGCGTCTTTGTTCCTCCAAAACGTCACTACGTTATGGTAGTTCGTCCGCATCGAGTGTCACCCGTTATGGTACAATAATTCGTGACACCGAGTCGACAAATTTGACTATTGACTATTCGCCAGGATTTTGGCGTCAGTTGGTCTACGATTCGATCCGAACGCGATCTCACGCTTTATCCATTTTCCATCTTTCACCGCTGAAAAGGCCAAAACGGCTACCCTTTATTTTCTACTCGAACCGTGACTCGCCGTCGGGCCACCCCTTTCACTTTATCCTTCATAAGTATAAACCGGCCCCGTTAATGGAAAGCACTTGAATATTTCATCTTCTTCTCCCGTGATGACCCGCGTACAGGCTCTGTCCAATCCGCTACGGCTTTCTAAGCGGCTGAAAATTCGTTACGAAAGAGAGAGACAGAGAGAGAAGAAAAAAAAAGAGAACAAGAATTATATTTTCTTCCTGACTGAATGATCGCGAAGGGAAGAGAGAGAACGATTTTACAGTTGACGATTTGTGATTCGCGATTTATATAGAATGTACACATTGAACAAAATGATTATTGTTATCTTATTTGACCAGAAGCTATCTTGAAACGAATCTGTTTGTTTCTTTGGACAAACGAATTATTCTCTATTTGGCTCTGTCAGATGAAATAATTTTGTTTATTTCATTTTGCATTTCGTGTCTGTTTCGGCAAATGATCACTCAAATTTCTAATTAGCCTAAACTTCGTCTTCTCGCGGGATTACTTGTTATTTTAATTTTAATGAAGTTAAGAATTCTATAACAAACAAAATAAATATACAACAAAATGAAAATATAACAAATGATCAATGGAATTATTACAGCTTGACCCCTTGATCTTATAACATCGTGCTACGTTCCTGGTCTCGATTGTGAAAGGAAAAGTAAATTACAATTCCGTGAAGTCCAATTTCTTTAAATTGACATTGATAAGTAAAGATTGGGAAAATTATAAAATATTTCAGTTTAAATCTGACTTGTTTAAATTGAAGATTAACAAATACAACGTTTCAATGCTTCACATCTAAAACAATGTTATAACTATAATGAGTAACGCTTGTCTGCGAATGTCTGCTTACAAACATGATTTCACCCTATCGCCACTTTGTAACTGGAAAAAATCAACTACAATCGGAGCACTTCCTCGTTTGTCGACGAACACGGAAGAGCAATTGAAATAAACACGAAAAGGAATTTTTTTTCCACGGCAACCATAAAGCAGGACGGCAGGTGTGAAACACGAAGACCAATGGAAAGAAACGGGCAAAACTCGCGTTGATTCGTGACACGAGAAACGACGAACGAAACGAGAGATACACCGAATCGACCACAGCGATGACCTCGTCTGTTCTACAGGGTTAAAATCGATAGCTCGTACGGTCGAGCCCAAGTTCGGTACAAAACACTCGTGTGCTCTGTTTAATATTGCAGGACACGAGTTAATGCGCACCGGTCTCGTTAATGCCAACCCTCGCCTCGCTTCTACCACAAACTCCGTTTCGTTGTCGCGATGAAGTCGTCCCTTCTTCCTTTCACCGCCGGACTCGCAACCGAAGCCAAGAAATCGGTCGACGTCGCAAGATTCGTCGATCTATCGATCACACGCGCTCTTTTCGGAACTAAGGGTCGAAAAAGACTTTTGGAACATGGCATAATCTGGTTCTCGCATTGTATGTCTTGGGAACACGAGTTTTTAATACTTTGAGACTTATTTGAGGATTTTGAAAATTTCTGACGCCTTTTCAAGGTTTTTGAAACTCGCTGCCAAGTTGCGAGAACACGATTTTTTTAATTCCACGCGATTTTTTAAAACTCTGA
>NW_025110079.1:553572-641257 GCF_011392965.1 Frieseomelitta varia
TCTGAGACTTATTTGAGGATTTTAAAAATTTCTGAGGCCTTTCCAAGATTTTTGAAACTCGCTGCCAAGTTGTGAGAACACGATTTTTTAATTCCACGCGATTTTTTAAAACTCTGAGACATTTTTAAGGGTTTTAAAAATTTCTAAAACTTTTCGAAGATTTCTTGCTGCCAAACAGTGGAAATCTAGCGCCATTCGATTTTCACTATATTTTTGATAATTTAATATCTTCTGACGTTGAGCAAAAGAAGGATGTAACTTTTGTCAAAGTACTGTTGATTGTCCATTATATTATCACTTGCTCTCATTCAACTCTCTTTTAAAAAAACTTAAAAAGTTATCTGTTTTTATATACCGAACAATACGCTGTGTCATTATTAGTAATTTACAAACGAATGCTCTATGTTACAAGATAGAGTGCAGAAGTGAATGTCTAAATTGAAAATTGTGCCTTGAAAATAAATCAATTCAATCAGTGAGTCGACAAAATTAAGATCATTTCCAAAAAAGAAAATCGATCCAGAAAATCAGTGAATTTAGGATGAAACCTGGATCGAAATGTATAATTTGAAGAAAGGATAATTTTGGACGAGAATATCTTCGGATGTCCAATCACGCGAAATAATTACGATTTTAACTGCACATTTGGCAAGAGAGTGTGTATATTTATTGTGTGTGATTAACCAAATCGTGCGATGTAATCTCTTGCCAGAATATCCATCCTCCTCGACATTCTCTCGAATATAATACATCTTAAAACTAGAATTACCAAAATGGTCAAAGTGACCAACTCATCATTTTCCATAGAAACTCTATACGCTTGCAGCAGTAAATTTTTATAGACCCGAACGACTTTTAATAAAACACACGAAACAAAAGCGTGTAATAAATCTCTTCCCGTTTTCTGCATTTTAATTCGTCTGCTACTTCAGTCGTCATACACTGTTTCAATCAGTTCTAGCGTTAATTTTCTAGCCTCGCCTCTCCTCGCACGATTCCTTTCTTTCTATATTTCCACGTACTCGGTTGTCTTCTACAACTGTTGTCGGAAGATGAACAGACAAAGAAGAATGCGGAACTAAACCAAGTCGATCGTCAGCGGTAAATCTTAGAGGCTAGAATGAAAAAGCGGAAGAAGAGAGCGAACGATCGATGACATTCGGACGCAGACGTGTGCGTGGCACGTCAGTTAAGGTACAGTTAACCGTTCGTTAACTCGGACGATCAAAACGTTGCTAGCCAGATCGTCGGGGACGGTTGGCGACCCCTTTCGACGGTAGTGTCGGTAACCACTCCATGCGGTATCGTACTAATTGCAGCCGCGGATGCCGGTTACTGCTCCACGGGGTTAATCCTCAGCGGCGTAAGAACAAACAGCAGAGGTGCGCGTGGTACGCGTGGCCGCCCACTTTTCCACCATCTCTACGCCGTTGCGGTCAAAGAGTTGCGGTAAACTCAGCCGTGGAGACGCTTACGAACCAGCCGTTAGCACTGTTACAAGATTCTCGGTAATTACGTGTGATTAATGCCACCAATTAAAGAAACGCGGTAGAAACGTTTGTACCGTGTGTCTCGGCCTCCTTTTTTATCTACCTCTGCTTACTCGCCCGATTCCCGTCTCGTTTCGTTAATTATTCGTTTCCTTCCTTCCTTCCTTCCTTCCTCCCTTCTTTTCCGTTCGTTTCATAAAATCTTTTTTTTAAGTTTGCTTGCTCACTGTTTGCCTGTATTGTGTATTATTAAAATAATTATAAGACAATCAAAATATCGTAACGATTCTCAAACTACATCTATGTGTATAAAATCAATTTTGTCTATCTCGTGTCGTAACGTGTTTTTCGTGTTATCTTTTACAATTAACGTTACGTTCAAATAAAAAAACAAAAAAAAGGGCAAGTTTCTGGTAGTAATAATAATTCGCGTTTTATTTTCAATTTGAAAATGTGACGTACGATTTGAACAACCCTGTACAACGATGTACACTTTGTGACAATTTGCAAAATCTCGCCCGACCTCTCAATCGCTCGTTGAAATAAAAAAAGCTAGACAAATCTCAAGTAAGTTGCGTTTTGCATTTCAACTTGAAAATGTAACGTTCGATTTGAACAACCCTGTACAACGATGACACTTTGTGACAATTTGCAAAATCTCGCCCGATCTCTCAATCGCTCGTTGAAATAAAAAAAGCTAGACAAATCTCAAGTAAGTTGCGTTTTGCATTTCAACTTGAAAATGTGTTGACGTTCGATTTGAACAACCCTGTACAACGATGTACACTTTGTGACAATTTGCAAAATCTCTCAATCGCTCGTTGAAATAAAAAAGCTAAACAAATCTCAAGTAAGTTGCTAATCTTCTCTGTATCGTTCCAATTTTAGTATATGTACTGCCGAAGCAAGTATAAATCTCAAGTAAGTTGCGTTTTGCATTTCAACTTGAAAATGTGACGTTCGATTTGAATAACGCTGTACAACGGTGACACTTTGTGACAATTTGCAAAATCTCGCCCGATCTCTCAATGGCTCGTTGAAATAAAAAAGCTAGACAAATCTCAAGTAAGTTGCGTTTTGCATTTCAACTTGAAAATGTGACGTTCGATTTGAACAACCCTGTACAACGATGTACACTTTGTGACAGTTTGTAAAATCTGGACCGATGACTCGCTAAGATGAAACGGTTCGTACGGTGAAAAGTCGATGGGGATAGGGAAACACTTGTTGGTTGACTCCGTTGCAACAATCCGTACATAATGGGATACTTTCTAAAGCAATTCCCCCGTTCCCCCGAGAGAATTCTCCTTCGAATTTCAAGTTTTGTTCCGTCGCCGAGAATTTATGCGCGTTTCCGAGGGAGACGAGAGAAACGTTGCACGAGGTAGGGGACCGACCCGCACGCGAGTCAGCCTATCGCTTACCCGTTATTTATTTCCCAAAATTTGAAAATTATACCGCATTTAATTCACCATCCGTCCCTCCTTCGCTTCCCTCCTTACGCCCCCCGTTTACTACCTCCGTGTTTTATTCATGTCGTAATAAATAAGGAACAAAAGAGTAGTTTGTGAAAAATGTGGACGCGAATCTGCGACTTTTCCCTCCTTTCCTCTTTCTCCCTCCCTCTCTCTCTCTCTCTCTCCTCTTTTTATATCTTTATCTATTTTTTAATTCTCCCTCAATCTTGTCAACCAACTTGTCAGCGTCTCAAATAGTCAACGATGAAAATTTCCGTTTGATTAATCAGCTCTAACGATTTTCGTCGTACGCGTTTGTTTTCAACTTCTCATTCTCTGTTTTCCTATTTAAAAATCTACTAATTTATTTATTTTGTTCTCTCTCTGATGTGTTCTCTATGTGTTCTCATGTATATTGTACCAAAGAGATTTAACCCTGTATAAATAAATGAAATAAAATTCCCACTGCTTTCGGATCCTCTTTCAATCGGGATCAGCTTTTCATTATGTGCCTCCAAGAATTGCCTTAATTTTGACGAATTTCATTTTGGAGCAGGAATATTATCTAGAAAAGGCTCAGAAACTGAAGTTTATACATCGAACTCGGAAACCAATAGAATCAATAAGCTCGACTATCGGCACATTCGGCCGATTGAAATTTGTACATCCTGTGATTTCCATTTCATCTCAGACGTTGAAGAAACACCATGACCTCTCATTTTAGCTCAAACAATGAACTGAAGGAAGCAATAAAACAAATCACTGATGAGGGAACATACCGAGGTGCCAAAGAAATTTGCATAAATGTAGTTTTCGAAAAAATATTTGACACGTATTTTTTTTTTTTTTTTCTATAACAATCGTCGATGTTGAAAGGATGAGAGCTACCCTAAAAGTTAGGGAATGCGCAACAAATTTTGACAAATATCTCGGAAATTATTGAAGATACAGTTTTTGTGTAAATTGATGAAATTAGTGCTTTTTATCGGAGAATTGGAAAAAATGACGTGTGCCATTTCGCGAAAAGAACCATTTATTTGAACAATATATTTAAAAGACCGTATTTTTTACAAATAATTTAATATAATATATTAATTTATATCAAAGTTAATTTGTTGTATATTATTATATATTATTAATATATTATTATACATTATTAATATTTAATCTATTATTAATATATTATATACTATTATACATTATCAACATTTAATATATTATTAATATATTATATATTATTATACAGTATTAATATTTAATATATTATTAATATATTTAATATATTAATTTTCCAAGTAATGTTAATACATGTGAGATATTTCAGCGATGCTGTAAAGAAACTTGTCACGAGTTACAAGAAAACCACCGACTCCCATTACTATTCGGACTGTCACGAATATTCAAACAGTTACGACATTGTGACAAATAAATTTCAGCTCGTTTTAATCCTTGAGGCCTCTACTTTCGAAATCGTTCATTTCGTTTCGAAATATTCTTTCAAATCGCGCAATAATTGTTCGTCTTCTCGAAAAGACACGTCGCAGTTACAAATCGTCGTAGCGCGTAGAAACAATTGAAAAATCATTCTCACGACCGAATCTACAACAGATTTGAAGATCAAAGCGTCAGTGTTTCATATCACCGAATCACATCGAAACTGTATCTCCAGAATAGATTGAGACTGCACCTCCTTTCGTTCTGGGGATAATCGAGCACGTGCACTGTTCGTCAGATCCGAAATCTCCGGTAGAAATCGAAATCGACGCGCGATTGTTTGACGAATAACATTGGACAGGGAAAGAAGATGTAAGTAAGAATGTTAGAGAGGCAGGGACCAACGACACAGGGGTTATTAATTTTTGGAGAGCACGGTCTTTCGGAGCGGAGCGGAGCGACGCGACGCGACGCGAGTACGCGGTGGAATAGTGGATCGAAAAGGGGGCGGGCGGGGTAGAAGATAGAAGGAATGGGCCTTGGCAGATGGCACCCGAGGGGATATCCTTGTCCAGGATATCAAGGGTTACCCATCACCATCGCGCGGGGACGGCAAACGCGCGCAAGTAAAGGGTAACTGATTCTAATCGCGCGCCCTCCGCGCTGTAACCTACTACGTTACTATGATGAATGGGCGAGGCGCCTCGTGACTACCGAATGCTCGGCCAATGTGGCCGGAGATATTAAAATCCGCGTGATCGATCTACATCGTACGTCGTAGGTAAGTACGTGGTGGTAAGACCACTACCCACGGATGCGCGTGCATCAACCAAGCAGCTATCGTGCAAGCGCTTTAACCTGATCTATCGTTTCACGCTTCGCCCCCGTGGAAAGGCAATTGAATTGGTTTTCAGGAATATAGGGGGCGGTTCTTGAAAATTTTCTACCTCTCGCTGAGCATTTTATAGAATCTAGATACTTGACTCTACTTCGACAATGATTTGCTTCATTTTTATATATTTTTTTCACTACAAAATTTTATATTATGTTATATATATTATTATATTATATTAATATTATATTATAACAATTTCTATCGTGATTTGTATGCTTGTAAACGTGTAACATGTTTATTTGTGCATTAATGTTTTTGATATATGTGTGTTTAATAATTCGTTTCTACAGAAATTATATTGTATTATATATATTATTATATTATACTATATTAATATATAATATAAATATATTATAATTATATTAATATATAGTTTATATTATATAAATTACTATAAATATTATATTAATTTATATTAATATTATATTAATATTATTAGTTTATATTATTATATTGTAATAACTTAAAGCTATTAATTAATTTTGATCGATAACTACTTTTCTGTTTAATTTTGTACGAAAAATAATAAATTTTGCGGTTTCTTTCCAAACGAAAACAATTATGAAACGCGTTATTTACGTCTTATTTTATTATTCGTCGAAAGAGTAAATTCGACGTATTTTGTATATACATATTTCGTTAGGAGCGCCATGAGAAACGAGAACTGTGACGAAAATAATAAACATTGTCTAAATCGTTATTATATTTTAAATGTGACTGTTATCAGCCAAAATCTGCTACAAAACTGTGCTATTTTAGATTTGCGCGAAACCATCGCAAATTGGTAAAATGCGTGCATAAAAATATTCCATGTTAGGACAATTCATCCTGCGCGAACGCTATCGATCTCCACACAGATACACGAGAAGGCTCGTGTAATTTTTCGGAATCGTCGATAGAAGCACCTGCTCGCGGAACGTTTCAACAATAATCGCCAACGCGACAATTTGCGAATACCAGTTTTACGTTAACTATTGCTCTAACGAAGCACCGAACTAAACGAATCGGGACCACCGATGAAAAAATTGACCCGAGGCTGGTTATACAGCGTCTAGCGAGCGCAGAATCAGATACGGAATTGCGAACCATTTTAATACGACGCCTCGTAATTCATGCAGACGGCAGGATCGCGCATTTTTATTGGTACGCGCCGATCTGGAGATAGCGATCTAAATTGAATCGGATACGAGCGCCCGCGTTCCGGCGTATACCGTTTTCATAAACACGGCGCGCGGCCAACGAGAGACCCAGCCAATATTTTTACGTGGTCCTCCGCTCTGGTCACTCTGGCCAGAATCAACTTCGAAAAGTCGCGATAGCGGCACGTCAACGCGTTTCCGACAAGTCGCCGAACGATCGACTTTGAAACTTGGCGAGAGGGGGCGACGCGTGCACCAATCACGAAACTAGCGATGGGATCAAGTTTAATACGAAACCAAGTCAAACGTGATCAATACAAAACGTTCACTTTATAGGATTCCGGCCAAAGACGTTCGATTGTACTGGACTAGTACTTGTAAAGTTACTTACAAAAGTAGAAGAAATTAACTTAATTATGGATTCGAAAAAAGGATTCACTTTGTGGATTGAAAAATAAATTGCTGCTCGTCGAAGATGTTCAATTGCACGTAGATATCTACTTATGAAGTTACTCTGAAAGGAAACTGAGGTGAATGCAAAGAGAATATAACAGATATATTAATGTCTGAGTAATATATTGAATGTAATATACTGAAATATATTAAATATATTATTGAAATATATATTTATTAGTACAGATGCACTTGTATTGGAGAGACTGTAGAGAGACAGAGGCAACAAATGCAAGTCTGGAAGAGGTACTGAGTGAAGAAGGCGGGGAAGAAGCAGTAAACTGACTCAGGCGAATAGAAGGGAGAAAGAAAGATAAAAAAAAGGGAGAGAAAATGGGTAGAAGAGATAATGCGGGTCTAGAAAGAAGAGAGCAACAAAATAAACATAAAAACATGAAATAAAATGAAAGAATCAGGTTAAGATATTTAAGTAGACAAAAGAATAGCAATGGTTAAGATAAGCATAGATATAGAGTAACGCAAAGTAGGTTACAAATGTATTAGAAATTTATGATAAATGCAATGTGAAAAGGTGCAGTGTTAAGAGAAACCAATGTAAAAAGGTCAATTTCAAGAGAGCATACATGTATTAGAGCATGCCTCACATAGTCACACCTATTGATCAAAGTACTTATAAAAAGATATAATCCACGAAGATTCAGCAACTTGTTTTCCTGAGTATTTATAGTGTTTAAATATTGCTATGATAAATGCAATGTGAAAAGGTGCAATGTTAAGAGAAACTAATATAAAAACCTAAGTCAATTTCAAGGCCAAAGAGAGCATACATGTATTAGAGCATGCCTCACATAGTCACACCTATTGATCAAAGTACTTATAAAAAGATATAATCCACGAAGATTCAGCAACTTGTTTTCCTGAGTATTTATAGTGTTTAAATATTGCTATGATAAATGCAATGTGAAAAGGTGCAATGTTAAGAGAAACTAATATAAAAACCTAAGTCAATTTCAAGGCCAAAGAGAGCATACATGTATTAGAGCATGCCTCACATAGTCACACCTATTGATCAAAGTACTTATAAAAAGATATAATCCACGAAGATTCAGCAACTTGTTTTCCTGAGTATTTATAGTGTTTAAATATTGCTATGATAAATGCAATGTGAAAAGGTGCAATGTTAAGAGAAACCAAATGTAAAAACCTAGGTCAACTTCAAGGCCAAAGAGAGCATACATGTATTAGAGCATGCCCCACATAGTCATCATATCGATTAAAGTACTACAGCAATTTGTTTTCCTGAGTATTTATAGTGTTTAAATATTGCTTACATAGTGTCGATTATACTTATTGTTAGCGTATCCATTTGATCTCATCACTAACCAACATCCTGGAAATTGTAAGTACTTATGTTCAATCTTCTTTCGTCGAGGCATTCCCCCTTCTCGGTTAGCGATCGACGACCGTCGAAAACGAGCGTTCGCGAGGTTCCTTAAACCGACAACCGGGAAGATAACTCCAGGATAACATCTGCTAACGACGCGTTTGCTACCGATCGAGAGCGGATCTCCGAAAGTGAGGAACCGACCGCGACCGACGAGAACGACCCCCTTCCTTCCTTCCTTCCTTCCTTTCTTCCTTTCTTCCTTCAGCGAGCGCGACAGACAATTCTACTTGGGATAAAATCGGTCGAAATCCTCCAAGGGCCACCATCGACGCGGCCCGAGAGAAGGGGAGATGATTCAGAGATATCGCTCGACATAAAACCCTTAAGGTTCAAATTTGCATGTTACAACCTACGTACCCCACCTTACGGATTTTCCCCGGTAGACTTTCGACTTGGACCGCTTCGACACTCCTGCCACTGTCCGCCTTCGTCACATCCCCGAGCTTAGTCTTATCCCTGCTATTTTAAATGTAAGATATCCTCGACCGTCTTTTTTTTTCCTGCATTCCTCCCTTCCATTCTGTTTCTTTCTTTCTCCTCTCTTCCCTTATATTCTCCGTTCTTTCTTCGCATTTCGTTGCTACTTTTAACCTCTTGCGCTGGAATCACGTGCCACGCACGTCGAGAACCTTTTTGTCCCAAATTGCAACGTTTTCTCAGTTTTAAGTATATTTGAAAACGACGGCTCCTTAACCATACATCCATCCTGACCGCTGAAACATACGCTATACTAGAAGCACTACACATCCAAGAAAACAAATACCAATCAGCTGTAATCTACACAGATTTCTTGACTTCGATAAAAAAACACCAATACCACCAAAAAGCATGAAAAGTCGTACAAATGGTTCAGGAAACATACACCGAGCTTACCAACAACCATAAACAAATAATAATCACCTGGATCCCGTTATACCAAGGAAGGAAACGAAAAAACCGACTCCTTAGCCAAAGAAGTAACAATAAACCGAACAAAAGAAGCCAACATCCCACACCAAGACCTACTAGCTTCAACGAGCAAAGCGGAAAGAGAAGAATGGAACAGAATTTGGACTACGACAAATAGAATCAAAATACACGACATAACACATTTCTACCGAAAAATACCAAACAACAATATAAGCAGAAAAGAAAGGATAGCTATGTGACTAGACTTCGAATCGGACACACGAATACCTCCTAAGTAAAACAAAACTAACTTTTCTGCAACCAACAAATCATCACCCAACACACCTGCTACATGAATGCAGAAAATAAGAAGTAAATACAGATTAAGCCAAAACACCGCTCTAACTTGCGAGAAACAACAAAAAAACGTTATCAACTACCTAAAGGAGACCCAACTACTAGACCAGTTATAAAGAGATAGTTCCAACACGTCGCTAAAGGCTCTAAACCCCCATATAAAAAAAAGTACATTTAAATGTAACCCAGACGAAACAAATGACGAAGTTGATTGCTTCTTAATAATTTCTATCCAGTGATATCATACCGACATGAGTTCAAGAGAAGAAGAAAGCGACGAATTATCGTATACGGTTCGGTCACTCGTTACGGTCCGCGAACCAGTTTTGCCAGCGCAAGAGGTTGTAAACGTTCTTTGTTAATCTTCGCGTCCACGATTATCACGATGATCACGAGCCCCTCTGACACTCGATTGCTGTCGTGCGCAATGGTCTTTTAGTCAAATTTCGGAAATAATTGTAACAGCGCCGCGAATGGTAACGAGAGAAAGAAACAGAAGAGGACAGTGTAAATAAATCGTTCTAATCGAGATGAAATAAAGTTCGTTGCCGAGGACGTGTGCGACGTAGCCGTGGCGCAGCGAACGATAACTATTTGCCGAAGGGCACCCCTTTCGTTTGCACAGACTGTGCGAAATCACGAGTCGAAGGCGGTGGTGAACGGTTGACGATTAGGCTGTTGCGCATATCCGTGTAGCTGCAGCGTTCGCCCCGGCACCGATGTTCGGCGACCGAAGTACCGATGATATAACTCCCCAAAAGCACCGGTCCCGACGAGTGCCCGCGCGTACACCGACCACAGTAACGTAAATTAAAGGACGTCGCGGTAGTTGCCTCCACAGTCAAACAAACTTGCCGGATCTCCCTTGTTTACCCACATCTCGTCAAATTGAACCACGCTGCCTCTCTTTAGACTACCATCGGTCTGTACCACCGTCTCTGTATTCGCGGTGTCCCCCGTCTCCGTCTTCGCCGCCGTCTTCGTGTTTCAGTTGTTACGTCGTTACACAGCCACGCCGCGATACGTCTTCCGCTTCGCTTTCCTACTCGCTTGCTAGTCTTTCTTTCATCCCCCTTCGCCCTCGGATGCTCGCCATTCAAAGTCGTCGTCGTCGTCGTCGTCGCAGTTGTTATCGTTGCAACGCATAGATCGTTGTATCGCGCATATCGAACGCATCCTTCGAACAAAACGCAATTTCCACGAGAGGAAAAACGAAATTTCGTCTGGCCGCTTTATCATCACCGTACGAAAAAAAAAAAAAAAAAAAGAAAAAAAAGAATCCGATACTCTTTCGGGGCTCTTTGGCGAACGGCTGAACCCGGCGACGCAGAAAGAGAGACGAACGACGACAGAGGCGAAAAGAGACGCGCGTACATCCTTTCGCACAGGCTATCGATTCCGGCACGGTGGAACGACTCTCGGGAATGACGAACGGCCGTGCGTGCCGCTCGAGGACAAAAGTTCTCGTACACCCGCGGTATTCGTCGGCCGTTATTTATTTCGACAGCGTATTATTGTTGTTTATTATCTGAAGTTCGGTACATTTAACTCGCCACTCGTTTTCAAGCGGGGGTGCGGGAGCGGGAGCAATACGGGAGAAACGATTCTCGAGTGGAAGAATCCTTCCGCCACGTCGGCTGAGAAGTTCGCGTTCGCGAGGGACGAAAATAGAGTTCGATCGTTGTAATATTTTCCCTTGGAAAATGACGTCTTATCATAGTGGCGGCACATCTCAAATTAACCTCCACAATGCGTGGTTCTAAGAGGGGAGAGGGGGAGGGTGGTAATATTATAAGTGAAGCACAGGATAGTCTCGTGTAACGTGTACTTTGTCGTAAAATATATAGTAATATAATAATATAGTAAAATAGTATTGTCATAATAATATAATACTATAGTAATATAGTGAACTAATAAAATATTATAATATTACTAGTAATATTATAATTTTATAATATTATTATATTATATTAATATTAATATTATAATATAATTACCAATAAAATAATATAGTAAAATAGTACTGTAGTAATAATATAATATTATTACATTATATTAATATTAATATTATAATATTATTAGTAATATAATAACATAGTAAAATAGTATTGTAGTAATAGTATAATATTATTATATTATATTAATATTAATATTATAATATTATTAGTATATGATAATATAGTAAGATAGTACTGTCATATTAATGTCATACTATAGTAATACTACAGTATAAAATAATATATAGTAATATTATTAGTATATTACTATAATACTATATAGTAATATTAATATAATAATAGTATGTACAATAGTAATATACTAATTATATATTAATATAATAATATATAGTAATATATAGTAATATTATTAGTATATTAATATAATACTATAGTAATACTATAGTACAGAAATATATAGTAATATTATTAGTATATACTAATATAGTAAGATAGTTCTGTCATATTAATATAATACTATAGTATAGTGAAATAATAAAATATTATAATATTATTAGTAATATTATAATTTTATAACATTATTATAATATATTAATATTAATATTATAATATTATTAGTAACATAATAATATAGTAAAAAATATATAGTATAGTATAGTATTATAGTATATACATTTTACTATAATAATATTGTAACATAATAAAATATTTTGCTAGTGTGTGTGTATAATATATGTATGTATGTATGTATGTAACATATTATATATATGATTACATTTTATAGTATATAATATATAATAATATGAGAGTATATATAGTTACTATATAATATAGTATATAATATTTAATATAATATTATATACATTATAAATGGACATATGTCCCTAACACGTGAAAGACATTTTTAAAATTATAAACTGCGATACGCGTATAACGATATGCACAGGTTGGCTGATCGTTGACTTGAATCGTCGATTCGCATCGAAGAGGTTAACCGCGTCGCGCGGTGATGTACAAATTTTCCAACGTTCCGCGTACACTCCGGAAACGGCTAACGATCCGAGTTTCCGCGCCCGTCGAAAGATATTCCAACAGGAAATCCGATAAGCGATCGGCCGATGCTCGATTATTCAGGATACACCGGAACGAAACACGAACACTCGACTTCGGCTCCCGTCAACGTTTCTCACCCGTTTGTCAGCCTAACGTTTGCAGCCGAAAACAATCGCGGAACGATTGATCGCACTTGGTCGTACGGATCGATAGCTATCGCAAGGCAGATGTCGTTTGAAAATCAGAACGGGGTTCACGTTCACACGCAACGCGTTTCGACGCGTAAATCGCACTGCGCCACCTGTTTGCGCAACTGTCACCGTGCGTATCGATAGCGCAGCGATATTCATCGCGAGTCGCAGTCGATTCAGCGTTACACGCGATACGCGGTAATTGTGCACGAAGATAGCCAACGATCGAAGCCAAGGATTAAACCTTCGATGAAAGATTCGAGCAACGAGGTGAGATGCTAGACTAGAGAAGAAAATATAGACAAGAAAGTAAGAGAAATATACTAAATATAATAATAATTAATAATAATATAGTATATAGTATATAGCATAATATACTATAACTTTAGTATAATAATTAAGTTTAATATTATACCTTAATATATAATATAATACTAAAGTGTACTATATTAACTTCAGTATAATACTTTAGTATAATATACTAAATATAATAATAATTAATAATAATATAGTATATAATATAGTATAATATACTATATTAACTTTAGTATAATACTTAAGTATACTATATTAACTTTAATATTATACCTTAATATAATATAATACTTAAATGTAGTACATTAACTTTAGTATAATATTTTAGTATAATATACTAAATATAATAATAATTAATAATAATATAGTATATAATATACTATAATATACTATATTAACTTTAGTACAATACTTAAGTATACTATATTAACTTTAATATTATACCTTAATATAATATAATACTTAAATGTAGTACATCAACTTTAGTATAATATTTTAGTATAATATACTAAATATAATAATAATTAATAATAATATAATATAGTATAACATATAAATTAATAATAATATAATATACTATATTAACTTTAGTATAATATTTTAGTATAATATACTAAATATAATAATAATATAGTATATATTAGTATAGTATAAGTATGTAGTATAACATAGTATATAATATAGTATAATTAATAATAATAGAGATACGATACGATCGTCAACTGAAATTAAGAGTCGCTAGATACATATACATATGTATTTATATTTATTGCAGTGGAATTAATTATTCAACCATTTTTCTTTACAGCTGATCTTTCACTTGCGTGCAAACTCGATTCTCTCCAATTTTCCGATTTAACCAATTCGTTAGTGTCATATTGAGACAATGATAAAAAATTAACGTGTACAATTGAAAAATTAAAAACAAAATAGTTACATTTGCATTAATAATAGATATTAAATTGCGTATGATTCGCACAGTATCTACTCTCGCGTATATGTCGAGTATAACTCAATTTCATATCGTGATCTTATCCTCTCTAGTTTCGTCTGTGATCATTTGTTACAGACCAGTGGACTTGTTATTTGGATTATGTTCCAAAATTATGAACATCTGTGTACATCTTCGACGAGATGTGCATAATTATAGCAGTAACAGAAGGAACATGAAAAGCAAACGTTGTACGCAACTTTGACTGCATATTTTGTCGAGAACACAGTTATAGTAACATAACAATACAGATGTCGAAAGGAGTATCGAAAATATATTGACACGTTACGTGTTACCTGTCATTCATCTGACATTTCATGGAAAATTATAAACATCGTATCTTTATAATGTCAAATATCACGCGCGTCACTCTCGATTATAGAACGACGCCCACGCGGCTAATGAGTCGCCACATCGGAGAGATTATGATCGAACTACGCTCGTAAAGTAAACGTATCGCGAGAGTATTAGACGACGCTCTCGCCCTGGCGAGATTCCCGCGTGTTTCACGAGGAACGCGCACACGTACGATTGTACAGACGGCCGACCAACAGCCGTACGTCCGCACAATCAGAGGAGGAAGGGGGCCGAACAGCGAGATTTACCCTAGAGCCCCGGGCAACCGCAACCCCCGAGCGATTTCGATTATCGATAGCACTCGTTTTAAAACACCCTGTGTGTCGATCCGTCGGTCTCTCCGCGCTGGCCCACGTCCCCTTCCACCAAGCGAAACCCTCCCTATTCTTTTTATTCCCTCCTCGTTGACGGACGCAACGCGACGCGACGCGATTGTCACATCGGAGAACCATAGTCACATCCTCCCCCTCGTTCCCCTCTCACCCAAACACCATTCTAGATTCGTTCGATCGCGGCTTGCCGATTCGCGGTTTCCGATTCTCGGTTACTCGTTCGTAAACACCTGCACCTATGAGCCTGTAAACCCACCAGTTCCTTTCTCTCTCTCTGTTTCTCTTTTTCTCACACACACATATATACACATGTACATTTTCTCTCCTTTTTTCTCTCTCTCTCTCTCTCTCTCCTCGTTTCGTTAGTCGGCTTGTCTACCTATTATTGGCGTTTCTACCATCCATCCGTCGCATTTCTTTGCATTCGTGATTTTCGATCGTACGCGTTCTCGTACACTCTCGCGTAAAAAGCCTTGGCATGAATACTAAATTTGATAATACAAGTTTCGAAACTCGACAAATCAAGTACTGGCGAATTCGATAAAGAAAGAATCTCTCTAAGGTGTCGACACGTTGACACTAAAATTTCATTATCTACGATAAATACTGATTGTTGGAAATAATCGCGCTTCCATTTGCATAATAATAACTACCCTTCGAAATCGAATTCAACTTCCTGTCTCAAACAGTTTTTCGCTGGAGTTAATAATATTTTAGGCTTCCAAACCTTAAAGCGACTCGGTCCGTAATATCTCCTTTCGCACGTAACGGAAAACAAAGAAAAAACGGATCTGACCTCGACCTTTTAGCTAAGGCTGCTAAGCTAAAATTATATAGATCGCGATACTAATCTCGCGAAACTACCGAGAGACTGGCGGTTCGCGATTCTAGCTGGATATCGTTCCATTAGTGGCCGGGTCGACAATAGACCCTCAGAAGGCGATAAGGCGAGCCGACTTTCGACAGGGTACTGAAGCGTTCGCGTCTCGTTCCCATCTCGTCTTTTCCCCGTTTAGTTCCCGTTCGCTCTCTCGGGGGAGCGATCGCTCATCTCGAAATACCGTTTGTTCACAGTGCGCGCCCGATGCGGCCGTACACATCCACCCTCCATCCCCGACACCTAATCTTCGCCATTCCTTGTCAACTATCTTACATCGATCATCCGACCGATACTATTAAATTCTTTCCCGTTGTAAAAGTATCGTTGTCCGCGTTTGAACGATTCGATTCCGCCGTTGTTTTGTCTCGTCCTTTTTTTTTTTTTTTTTTTTTTTTCTTTTCCTCTCCTTGAAAGAAAGGATGATCATCTGACGATGATCTTTACCCCTGCCGGGAAGGAAGAGCAGCCAAAGTTTCGCCGAACGGAGCAGCCTTTTATGAAAATGACCACTTAAGGGAGGGAAAAAAGCGAAACGAAATAAAAACTAATGTATGCGGATGGGAATATCGGCACGATTTACATAGTCCGCGACGCGGACCCGGCTCGACTTGCCCGCGGGACGAACAACGGGAAACACCGCTGCCTAAGAATATATCGATGCGCCGTTACTAACATAAAATTGCTTTTACCTCCTATTAACAATTCATATTTCTTACGCGAAAAAATCGTCGGCGGTGAAAAGTTAGCGACGGGGGAGAGAGATTTTTCTTCTCGCAGTGTTTCTCGTTGGAGAGACGAGAGGAAATGTCGGGCGGGAGACATCGGACGAAGGAAGAGCGAAGGAGAGAAGAAGATAGAAGAGAGATGAAAACGAGGTGACTGGAACGGAAAAGAAAGATCAAAGACACCAAGCTGCTCGTATAAAATACAGAGTTACTGCTAGTTACTTTGTCCTAATGAATAATACTCAAATAAATCAAAGGGATTATGTAGATTAAACATGTTATATAAATAGAGTTACAGAAACTATTTGAAAAGAATTATTGAGAGAAACATTGTTTGCTTAATAAACTAACCCAAAATTATCTCAAAACGTCGAGTCAAATTAGATGATGTATTGTTTGAATGATAATTTTTCAAATATTTTATTCAAATAGCAACTAAGGATATAAGATTGAGTTTCAATAAAATATACCCACTAGTTATGATACATTACGATAAATAGCTGATACTTTCTATCATGTTCCATGTGTTTCTTATAACAATATATCAATAATTAAAATCAATAATTATCAATAATATCAATAATTTATCAAATATTTTGACTCGTGCGCTAAATAGCTAGTACTTTTTTCTAATAGAACAACCAAAATAACAAACTCCAGCTACGAACAAACCGAAGAGAGCAGAAAGAATAATTATTCACTTTGTGTGTCGTTCGACTGTGATATAAACTGATATATTTCGAATAAAAATTCCGAGTAAAAGAAATCGGATCGTTAATGAAAGCACGTTAAAATTGGTGGACGTGACGATCTACCCCCGATCGCTGATTAACGGTTCGTCTTGACTATTCCCTCTAAAATGCTGCTCGATAACTCGACCTCCCCTTCCGCGGAGGGAGAGAGAGACTTTTGTATGCGGATCTAATTACTTCCGGTCTGTCGTTCGCGCCGCTCGATACACGCATATCCGGGAGAACCATATTCCAACCATCAGTCGACAGCTGTGCCCGATTGAAAAAATCTTTTTCGATTTCGTTTCCCTGAGCCGGTTCGAATCATTCACGTCGAAAACACCGAAACACATCCGTAAAAAAATCCGTTCCATCACTTACGACGCCGTTGTCCCGCGTGACGTTCGAGATCGTTACTCTCGTTTCGAGTCCCGTCAAATTGGACCGGATCGGTAAAAGCTCGACGAAAACGAGATTCGAGATGGGTGGGCTCGACGATGAAACGTTCGACGAACGATGGGAGAAGAACGGTACTAGAGTAATGCTTCGTGAGTGAGAGGAGGCAAAAGCAGGAGTACCGAGTTAGGAATGCTTTGAACTTGCCGCTCGAGCTTTGTCGTGAATCTTTTACACCCTATGTTCCACCGTTCGGCACTACCGACGCGCCAACCTCTCCTGCCAACCGAGCTATCGTTTAATATATCCAAAGTGCTTCGAAGGAAATCCACTGTTTCACGAATTACCTACCGGTACCGACGCGATTACGTTTTCTCATCTCTCGGCGAGCGACTCGCTCGATCAAGCCACGTCATATTCGTCGATTCTGTCTTGCTAAATAAACGAAACGTTCAGGCGTTTATTTGTTTAATTGGGCGGCGAATTTTTATGCATTTGTGTATTGGTATTCAAGAGCGCTTGGCTTGAAAAATGATCTTTTATGTATTTAGTGAATTCAGACGTCTGAACGAAATTTAATTGACAGACTTGATTAATAATTCGCAATTTCACGCATCGCAATATCGCAAATAAAAATTATTATGATTCAAATGTGCTCCCTCCTGAACTATGGAAAAAAGAAAACTCTTTTTCCAGACATCTGTCATATTTGATTTTTTGGTTTTGATTGTTTCGTGATTTATTTATATATTTAATTTTTCCTTGTCAAAAGACGTAAGGTTTAATGATCACGAAGACCGAGAGATTGATTCTTCTCGATTAATCTATAGGTTGAAATTGACCACATCGATCGTCACACTTCATATTATAACTTATTAATAAAGGTGATATTTTAGTCTTATTTTTGCCTATAATAATAAAACTGACAAAGGGACACCCTGTATAAAAATATATCAAATACCCAAAGATGAGAACACTCACTTACAAAACACTTACAAAAATTTGCAATTGCATAAAAATCCGCAGTCTAACAAATAATACATTTAAAACAATAATAAATTGATAACATATTATCCTAGATGTCATTTGAAATGGCGAGTGAAACGAAATAATTTTCCATTTTATTTTCTCTATTTTGTGTTTGAATATATTTTCATTCAGATAATCCAAATAGTTTCTAATCTCTGTACACCAATATTGCCAATTTGTAAGAACCGAACTTAAATAAGAAATTATCTGGAAATAATTTATTTGAATCGCACTAACTACATAAAGTTTCCGAAATAATATCATTGTCATTATTGTTTCAATTTCTTTAATTACTTTTTACATTAATTCGTTCATTATTTTTTATTTCAAATAACGTACGTCCAAACTTACGTCCCACCTAACTGATTTCAATCATATGTAATTACATTGATCGTATCCAGTCTATTCGATCCTCGACTCTAAATTTCTCTCCTTCCTTTCTTTTCATCCTCTTTCTTTCATTCTTCCTTTTTTTACAATTTCACAAGGAGAGGCAGATATTGCGATTAAAAGCGGAAGGCAAAGAAGCAAAGGAAGAAGGAAGAGTTAAAAGGGAGAAAAGGAGAACGAAGGCGGCACAGAGGGTAGTAATGTCGTTGAAGAATCCCCGCGTTGCTTTGACGCTCGTCACTCTTCGGGATTACGGTTAAGACCAAGGTGGTGGTCGTTCAACTTTCCATCTCTCGTCACTTTCTAAACGCAGCCGTCTGTAAAAAAAAAAAAAAGAAAAAAAACGCGAAGCTACGCCTTTTTATTTAGCCGGAGCCAAAGTAGAACGCGCACTCGCGCTCGCACGGTACGCTTTGATCTTTGAAAACGTCCCTCTCGGATCTATTAAGTGCCCTTCCCCGAATCGAACGACCAAGTTACGAGAAATTTACCCGTATCAACAATTAAACGATATTCCGACAACTGCGACTTTGAGTGACGACAAAACAAATCGATCAAAGTTCGGAAGTTTGACAGCCAAATGACGAACCAGAAACTAATCGCCATCTCAAAGTGACATTTAACATAATATGTTATCCAATTTGTGAAAAGATTCGGGCAGGGAGAAGAGAAACAAACTGTTGGAAATAACTTTCACTTCGGAGTTGTTGTTCGTTTCTGAAGAGGGCCAACTCGACTTCCTCGCACTCGTTTCTAGATGCAGCCACTAACAATGTTCCTTTATGTGCTCGCGCGGCGAGATAAGCGGTCATTTTTCACGGATGTATAAATGCAGGTTATTAATACGTTCATATTACGGGGCACATAGAGGATGTAATTAGCCGACGGTTCATCAGTCACTCTGGCACGTAACAGCCATATCCCTGACGCATCGTTGCCGTTCCGAGGCAAAAAAAGTGTTGATCCTTCCCCGAGCGTAACAACGACCTGAGCAGGATGCCCGACGCATTAAGGAGCTAATGAAACGTCGGATCATACCCCGGGACGAACGTTCGGGACGTGACGCTCTCTATCGGATCTTAATCGCCTTGTACGCAGATAAATTCCTCGGATTCATCCTCCCGTGCACGATGATTCAGATCGTATCCCCTCCCACCGGTGGGAGTAACAAATTATTTCAACAGGATTATTCCGACGAAGGTACAGTGGCTGGCAAAAATATTCGTTTCACGACATTTTTATGAAACGATATGATCTGTAACTTTATTTTAGTACCGACTTCGTGATTACACTGAATTACAATGAAATTTCCGACGATTCTGAAGAAGCATCGGCGAATATTATATTATATTTTGAGAAGTATAATGAAAGCGCAGTAAATAATAACTGCAGTTAATATTGATAAATGTGGTTTTTAATTGCGTCGTTTAATGAAGAAATTATTTTTATTTCTGTGATTTAAAGAAAGAAAGTACATATAGGGAACGATTGAATGAAAAAAAAAAAAACACTTGTCTCATTGATAACGAATGATAGAATGAGAAAATATATATAGGTACGTCATTGATCAAAAGTAACAATCATTGATATTCTGAAGAAATAGGAACGAATTTACTATACAATTTGGTATATTTATATCTATATTTATTATATTATATTAATTTTATAGATGTTGCAAGTAGATAGATATGCATTTACATATATACATCTTTCGTAGAAATCACAAAAATATTTAAACATCCATTTGTCATTATATTAATATTCGACGCGACCATATTTAACGTTTATTAGATGTTTAAAATAATTATTTATACGATGTGTCTATTATATTTTTATTAAATACAAATTCTAATACAAATTCTACAACTCGTAGAACCTTATATATATATTTATATTAGAACTTCTCTCTCTCTCTCTCTCTCTCTCTATATATATATATATATATATATATATATATATAGGGGTTTTACGAGTTGTAGAATATTGTAGTATTTTTATTAGAATATATATTTAGTACAAATATAATAGACATATCGTATAAATAATCATTTATATATATATATATATATATATATATATATATATATATATATATATTTTATATATATATATATATATATATATATATATATATATATATATATATATATATATATATATAATTAATTGAAATTTGAAAATAAGAGACAGCAAGAGAGGCAAGAGACATAGAGAGAGAGATTTTTCATTCAAAATAAAAGCTAGAAATAAAAATAATTGTGCGCTGCTTCATCGATTTTAGTGACAGATAAATAAGTTTGCTTTAATACAAAAGTTTTTAAATAGTACTGAATCGTCGAAATTATCAACAATAAATATGTACAAAAAAATTGAGAAACGATTCAATCATAAAGAAATGTAGAGGGAAGCAGCAAATTAGGAAGAAAGAAATAAGAAGAAATAAGAAGAAGAAATAAGAAGAAGAGGGAGAAAAAGTAATTGAAAGGTAGAGCAAACTAAAGAATAAGGAAGATTTATACTTTTGAATAGATGCAGTTCAATCATACCTCACATGTTCACAAAGAAATCAGCAACTCTCATACATATTACTCTCACGCTGCACCAACTTAGAAGTCGTTATAAATATCACGGTTTATCACAGCAGCTAATTCGTTTATTTGGTCCCTATTGGCACGCATGAACGCTTTAGTAGTCCATATCATTTCAGCCAATACTTCGTCACTTTTCTCATCCATAGCGATGTCCTGCGATAGTTGCGGATTGAATCTATAGTAAGGCACTCCGATCATGGAACACCAATTTCTGGCACGATCGATAACCCTTCCGTCGCTTGCTGTTGCTTGATCCACCAATAATACCGCGAGGACCGACATTCCCATCGCTAACTTTGCAGTGTCCCATAAACTTTCTGGCCGAAATACATCGATTTCTTTCAATGGACTAGTAGGTATCAAGCCAGTGCCAAGAGAAACGACCAAAGACAAGGGAATCACTTCCTGCTCGCGTCCAATAGCTTTCAAAGCAAGATTATATTCGTGAATTTCAGTCATTGCATCCAAAGTCGGGTTATTTGCTATCAATCCACCGTCGAGAAATTTGCCGAACGCTCGGAAATAAGACGGAGCTGCCCCAGTTGCTCTTGCCGCATGCCAAAGCAATTGTTTGCTCGGCGGCAAGGAGACAGAGCTCTCTGGAAGTTCGAGTAATACACTAGGTGCGTCGTAATTACGAAACAAGTAAAGATCGACAGGCTTTTTATCGGCTAATACAGCGGTAATCATTATTTTGGGTTTTTTAATATCCGACATAACCGTATTAGCACCTAGACAATCTTTCAATACTTTTTCCAAGCCTTCGTTGCTATATGGACGTGTACCGATAAAAGCTTCCTCTTTAATGAGGAAGTACAGCCCCTGACATTCTCGCAGAGATTTGCCAGCCGCTAGGCCAAGAGCTAAAATTCCACCTGTAGATGTGCCTGCAATCCAGTCGAAGCACTCTACGATAGGTTTCTCCAAGATCGACTCAATCTCCAATAACATCTGTATAAGAACCAAACCACGAATCCCTCCTCCATCCAGGCAAAGAAGTCGACCGCCTTTTATTTTCTGGTTTTCTTGCATAGCCATCTTATCCATCCCAGAAACGTGCAGCATTTGATCCAATACCGTACGAGGTACAGCCGTCGGTGGTTGCTGCGGTGCGATACCATTATATGTTTCGTTAAACTTGCAGCCTATGTGGCAATTTAACATTACCCGTGGACAACGTTGAGCGCCCACCGAATCTAGAACATACAGAATTTTCTGGCCCTCGTTGCTATCGACATTCACGCAATGCCGTGGCGTTTCTGACTTCCAATTCCTGGCATCAACATCCGCGCCAAAACCTATCAGTATTTGTACTATGGCAGCTGTGCCACTGGAAACTGCCAAATGCAATGGAGTATTGCCATCCTTGTCTTCGATATTTACAGAACACATGTGACTTAATAATGCCGCTACGCACGGCAATCGTTTTCTCAATGCCATAATGTGCAACGCTGTACGACCATCAAAGTTTACAGCATCTATATCACAATTACTGTCTATTAGAGCATTAATCACCTCTCTGCTCAGTGACCAATGCAACGGCGTACCACCAAATTTCATATCCTCCGCGTGGAGTGCATTTTGTTTACTGTGAAGAAGATCGCCTACGTAACTAGGGCTACTAGGTTGCCCCTCAGAAGCTGGAATGTTCACATCCGCTCCGATTAAAAGAAGAGCTGTGACGCACTCGGGCTTATTATTCAAACAAGCGACGTGTATTGGTGTATGCCCGTTATTATTACGACTATTTAGACTATTTGGAAGGTCACCTCCAAGGGCTAAAATTATTTCTTTAGTAGAGTTGGCTGCATAATGATAGACAGTATTGGCTTCATAATCCAGATGCTCCAACGAACTTTTAGCTTCTATCAACATTTGTACTGTGCGTAAGTTATTTGTTTGTACCGCAACTTGCAAAGGTGATACACCTGTTTCTATATCTCCGCTGTTTAACTGACTATTTACATCAGAATGGGCAAAAGCATTGTAAAGAGCAAAATGAGCTGCCAAATGTGCCAGCGTCCATGTTGGATGTTCCATTAAAGTATCGCATAATTTTTGTATCTTACCCACGCTACACATCTGTGTAAACAAAATAATAATCATTGACACTCGTGATTTCTACGTAAATATCATTAACAAATATTATTAAACATTAGAACTACCTCGCGGCAAATTTGAACAAGTACCGGAACCTTGTCTTTGTACACAATAAAATGTGTTTCAGCATCTGCTCTATCTTCTGATCTATACAAACTGAAAACATTATATAATTAATATTAATAAATTTCGTATTGCATTAGCAGGGAAAAAAGAAGAATATGTGAGAATAACCTATACGCCTGATGCAATGTTTCTGTACAAGGCCTGTGAAGCACAACTTCAAACTTCTTTTTATTTTTTTCTGCTGGGCCATAAAGTACGATGCCATCCTCGCGACATTCAATATGTCGATTACTGTAATTTTTCGGCTCAACTTCTTGAACTGTGTTCGATGGTATATCTTGAAACACGATATTACGAAGAACGTTGCTAGCGATCGTTTCTAGCCAAGTCATGATGGACAATTTAGGTTATAGACAAAAACTGACGCTACACTCCTTTAATTGACTGTCAGTCTATTCAAATGAATCGACGAGTTACGTAAAATCGCACTGATCATTTCTTCAAAAGCACAATTGTTGTATGTTATTTAACGGGAAAAAGAATATATGAATATACAATTTCAGAAGTCAACCTTACTCTCAGCAATGGTTTACAAGCAAATACTGTGGCCAGTGTAAACAAAAATTTTTGGAGCAGTGGTAACGCCGATTATTTGCCATGAATATATACATTCCAATATACGAAAATTTCAAAATGAATAGTAAAATTACATTATCTTACTACTTTGTCAAATGAGGTAGAATAATATTATTGTAATTATCGAAATATATATTATACGCTATCTTTTATTAACATTTCGTTAAGGCTATTGTATATACAATGTATATTTAGGAAAGTAAGATTTTCTGAATTCGAAATTAAACAATAAGACAAAGTATATTTTTATTATTGAAACATTTGAATTCACACGTTATTAAATACATGTTAAATATGTTTTGAAATTTAACCTTCGCATGTAAGAAAATTGTACCGCTGGACATATACGCAATGCCATTGTTTTCAAATAAATTCTCCCCTAAGAAGACTCCTACGAGAAAAGTAGGAGTTTTCTTGGCAAACAAAGATTTTAGTCCGAAACGTATAGAGAAAGAACTCGGACCCACTATTGGTCCTATACATTTAAAATTAGGAGATCAAGAAGCTGTCTTTGAGTCTGGTTCCTGGATTCCAGGTAAGTTTCTTAATGAAAAAACATTTATAATCTGTTAATATCATGCGTAACTTATTTTTCAGAATCTGGAAAAATTGGAAGCACATACAAAGAAAATGAGAAATTAAAAAAGGAAGTAAAGAGATTAGAGGATGAAAACAATCTATTAAAATTAAAATTTGAAGTACTTCTCGATATGGTTATTAATTTGCTTTTTTTTTAAATATGTGTTTTATTAAATCCAGTATCTTGTTTTTAAGTAAAACTTACCATTTCTTTTGTTTTGTTTCATAGTTGACACAAGCAACAGCAGAATATCATTCGCAGAAGGAAGAATTAGATAAACTAAAACAGAAATTACCATATAACAAAAATAGAGAATCTTGATACAAAAGTACATTATCATAATTCATCCTTTCTTTTACATATCTTACATAATTATATAAATATGTTCATATAACTAGAATCTTATGAATCTCTTAATAATCATTAACATATCTATATTCAATATATACATGTATATTTATAAATTTTATTGTTGTATATACACATATATACTTAGATCATAATAATTTAATACACGTTGTGACTTTTAAAAAGAATCACATGAAACATAAAAGACAATTATATTTTTATTGCTATACTGAACTTTTGTATTTTATTAACACCATATATGTACACTTCCCTTTCAATCCATTGCATTCTCGGGACAAGTTTTCCTTGTGTGTCCTAAGAATAAAATCATATGCCTCAACGTGAGTAATACATTCCATATCAAAAGATTAAATACAATAAAATACAAACCTTCAATTCCACAGATTCCACACTTTCTTTTACCGGTAGTAACTCGGCGTTTCTTTTTTAAATTTTCCTGTTGTTCGTTTCCTCTTTCTTTAAATGCTCTTGTATCTCTTTTCCCAGACATATTATATGTATTTCCATCATCTTCATCTGCCCATTGAAAGAATTTGCAAGATTCATTTATACTCTTATTACATGTCAAAAAAGGACGTCCTTTGTTTGGACCATCTTTTTGTACAATCCGTCTACAATGTATAAAAGTGATCATTTGTTTGAAAAATATATTAATTATATTAAAGATATTCTATTAAATATTTACTTACCGTACGGCAATTTGATTACAATGACATTTAACATCATTATTTGATACACCACGATAGCTATTACCATGAGCACTTGATCCAGTACTTGTACTGGCATTTAACATAGAGTTTGAATTTCTATTTACATTGTTTTGCATTTGTTGTGCACTATCTGATGCCCAAAGAAAAAAATCACAATTACTTCCTTGAGGTTTTGCACATCTGTAAAATAACCTTCCTGAAACATCATAAAACAATGGTTATGACAAACTATATTTAAGCAAAAATCCTTCATAAACATCTAACACGTATATACCATGATTTGGTCCTTCTTTCCTTACTGTTAATTGAATCGCATTTTCATGACATTTACACATAATAATGGCATTGTCATCAATGTTACCCCATATTTTACTTTGTTCATTTTCAGATAGTCTTAAATTATCAGGTGAAGTATTAGTATTATTCCATGAAATATTTTGTTGTTGAATATTTCTTGACCCTTCTCTATTACGATTATTGTTCTGATTTCGAACAAACCCTATCGATGCGTTGCTTCCAGATAAATTCTTATTTTCAGTATTTGAAAATGGACGAGTTCCACTGCTCCTTATTGAAGATGAATTTGGAACAATAATTCCATCAAATGTACCAGAATCATTTACCGAAGTTAAACTTTTAATATTTTCATCCTTTATATTTAATGCTTCATTAAACATAGGATCGCAACCGCCTATACAGGTTGTATAATCAGTACCATAAATAGGAAAAGCATTTCTCAAAAATTTAAATTTTAATTTACGAATATTTCCTGGACACTAAAACCAATAATTTTAATTATATATCATAATATATCATATTATAATTATAAATACTGTAACAACATATAATATTTACTTCAGAACAAATTTGATCCGAAATTTCAACACATTCAACCGTCAGAGGGAACCAAATTGCGTTATTACAGGTTGGATAATTCATACAACCAATATATTTTCCAGTGCCTTGCTTTCTATCTTTAAGAGTCATATCCGAACCACATTTTGGACACTTAAAGACGACAGTTTCTTGAGTAATTTGTATCTCTTGTATTTCACTGGGTCGTTCATCGAGATAATCGGCTAAAGCTTTATCGATTAAATTGGCACGTTCCAACGTTATTTTAAATACATCACGATAATTTTTTATCTGAGCTTCTAGAACATCTTTTGGATTCTTTTGCCGATCACATATCCTATATGCAAACGTATAAAATAAAAATTCAATTCAAAAATTCAAAGGTTCCTTTCATTATTAAGAAAGAGGTATAGAATCAACATACAATTGAAGATCCTTTTCTAAATTGGCTCTTAAGTTTGGTTTCGACATTTCAAATCCCATACTATCGTAACCCATTACCAATCCAATTCCAAGTTTTCCAGGTATTAAATATTTCCCATCCGTCAAACCCACATATTGACGCGATTTTATTGTATCTATATGCTCTGCATGAGTAGCATCGGTACCAATGCCGTACTTATCCATCAAACTGATCAAATCAGCTTCAGTCAACAGTCGTGGAGGACATGTTTCCTCCTGTACCATATCTATACTGGTAGGTTGAAAGATTTGACCTTCTTGATATATATGAATTTCTTTGTTACTCCATTTTTCATATATGTATACATTTAAATAATTCTTTTCAATAATTTGTAGGCCATTAGCACCAAATTTTTCTCCAGCTACGTCGATCTCTACCGTTGTTTCTTGACCTACAGCATCACTCGATAGACAAGCCAAAAAATGTCGAACCACGAATTCATAAACTTTAGCTTCATTGCCTATCGTTAAATAATTTATCGTAAATTAACGGCAGAATGTTTTTCGTTAAATTTGACAAGTATTGAACTTGCATGCATACCATTTAAACTATCAGTATACTTCGTTGGGTGTATTGGAGGATGTGCTTGATCACTTTTCTTGCCTTGTCTAGGATTTGGTCCCTTCTCTAGCAACTGTTGTGCAAAATTGCCCCATGCTGGATTATTTATTTGTTCACTCACTAATGGAACTAAATTCAATTCTTTTGGAAATATATTTGTTTCTGTACGCGGATAACTAATTAAACCCTGAGTGTATAATTTTTCTGCAGTCTTCATAGTTTCCTTTGCACTTAAATGAAGTTTACGAGATCCTTGTTTTTCTAACTCCTAGATGTATTTAATTTAATTTAATTAGATAAATTCGATCTTTTCTTATTGAGACTACTATTTTATTACTTACAACTGTATCAAGTGGTAATGGTCTCCACTTGCTCTTAGGTTTACTTAATACTTTTAAAACAGTAGCCTTGGGCTGCTCCAAACATATATCCAAAAATACTTCACAAGGCAATTTTTCAAATAATCTTCCTCTTGCCCATCTAAATTCCACAGAAATATCATCACGAATGTCCATTACTTTTAATTTCCAGTACGGTTCTGGCTTAAATCTTTCAACTGCTAAAAATCTTTCAACTACAAATCCTAGTGTAGGAAACTGACAACTACCATAACTAATCAACATATCAGCCAAACTCCTGGGAAATACTTGTGTGAGTCTCATTGTTTGAAATCTTGTAAATGCAGCACCTACAATATTGTTTCTGTTATGTTTGCATTCATAGTTACAGTGATATCATTGTATCGATATTAAAAAAAACACATTTTTTAAATACCTATTCTTAAATCTAATTCACTCCTTACATTTACTGCATCACTGATTGCTTTATTTGGTTCACATAGATTTTGAAGAGCTCTGTTTATAGATACTTGTGTAATTTCAGAAAATTTTGCCCTGTTAAAAATAACACATCATGTACATTATTACTATGAAATCAAATGTAATTACATGGATAACTTATTTCACAGATACCTGCATATACGAATATTTGACTTGATTGCACGACAGACTTCTATAATTTCAAAACCTATGTTCTCTCCTTCACGATCACAATCTGTCCAAATAATCAATGCATTGCATTTTTTCACTTCCTTTTCCAAAGTCTTCCTGATCTTAAAATTTTGTTCTGGACAGTGCTTTACTACAGGTGCATCGAACAAAGTTAATGGATGACAACCATTCCATTTACGATATGCTCCAGTAAATTCATAATTTAGCAAGTGACCTGATACAGAAGTCATGATCATTTCGCAGTTTTGATTCCACAGATACGAGGTAAATTCATAAATTTTATTATATTTTGACAATCCTTCTCTCTAAAAAGAAAAAAAACAATGTGAAGTGAAACTGTTGCTTGTATATAAAATTTTATATGTTTCAATGAAAATAACTTTTCTTCAATTACCCGGTTACAAGTGCCACGAGACAAATAGCCCGCGATATTTTTCGCGGCATCGTTCTTTTCCGCAACGTTGAGAACTTTCATGACCCTGTCGGAACTGTTGAGTCTTACAAATTGTTGATAACACTGTCTTGATTCGTATAAATTTAACTTTACAGTATCAAATATCTTTGTAACAAACAACATAATACTATATGTACAGTTGACTTCGATTCCAATTAGGGTTATAAATTACATGTTACGTTTAACAATCAAACGAAACATCATTTTGTTAAAATAAAAAACACAGCAGTCGTCTTATTTCTACATTTTTAAAATTGCCGAACAGGACTCGTTTCACTTTACACTTTTTAACAAACTAACTTCTAGTTGCCGCCATTTACATTGTTTAACTACTTTGGCTAACTTCGTTCAGCAATGTACGAAACTTCGTCACTTAACAATTCTTGTTAGAAAATTTCGTATGGCACAACGGGCACCGACGAAATTAGATGTCGTAATTTGATGAAATCTCCACGTAGTAAAATGTATAATTCATAACAGATCAAGAAAAATGGTAGAATACGTGTTGTTTGGGAGGGACAGTAACATTTTCATTGTGAACGTTGCAACTATGTCAATGCAAGGAGGAAAGTGCTGGAAGTAGCAGTAGACATTTTCAATATTTTGCACAGTAATTTTGGATTTTGTACACCTTTGTTAAGGCACGAGTAAGTAAACGATATTATTATAAGTAACATCATCCGACTTGTGAGGTCGGTTTCGAACTTCTTAAAGCAAACTTTTTTGTATGTTCGATATTAAATATTCGATGTCACATTCAACATTTTCAATGTTGTCTTTTATTTTTGCCCTCTCATTTCTCCGTTTAATGTTCCGCTCTTTGTTAATTTTCACGATTCTTTACCTTTCTTGGTCATATTTCAATAATTTGCACACGTGATCTTGTAATCATTGTACTATTGTACTATTGTACGTTGTACTATTTCTTTGTTTAGGAAGAGATCTTGCACGTAGATTTTTAGACTAAAATAATATTTTTTTAAACTTTTTTTTTTCTTTCAGCAAATTGATCGTTGCTTTAATCAGTTACTCTAAACGAAGCCAAACATGACAGAAGACATGTCAGGAGCAGATATCTGCAGAGTTTGCAGATCTGAAGGTCTTGCAGACAGGCCTCTCTTTCATCCATGTATCTGCACAGGCAGTATTAAATGGATACATCAGGAATGTTTAGTGCAATGGATGAGATATTCCCGTAAAGAATACTGCGAACTTTGTGGATACCGATTTTCTTTTACACCAATTTATAGCCCAGATATGCCACGTCGTTTACCATTAAGAGATGTTATTGGAGGATTATTTTCCAACATAGTAACAGCAGTAAAATATTGGTTACACTACACTTTAGTTGCAATAGCATGGCTAGGAGTTGTTCCATTGACAGCTTGTCGAACATACAGAGCACTGTTCAGTGGGCCTCTTGATTTGGTTCGAGTAAATACTTTCATATATTTCTAAAGTATACATAAATTTTTAATATCTCATGACAAAAGGTGAAATAGCAGTGTTTTTTTATTCACAGATAATGTCGTTACCAATGGATATGCTATCTGCTGAAAATATATCATCAGATGTATTTCACGGATGCTTTGTAGTAACTTGCACTCTGTTTGCATTTATTGGTTTAGTATGGTTAAGAGAACAAATTTTACATGCTGGTGGTCCTGATTGGCTTGATAGAGATAATGTACAATTGCCTCCAGTCGATAATCCACCGCCCAATTTAGAAGTTCCCATGCAACAGTTTCAAGAGCAAAGAGCTCTTCAACAACAAGAAATTCAGGATAATAATAATATACCACCCTTCGTTGATGAACCACAGATTTTACCAGAGAACTCAAACAATGACAATTTAGAAAATGTGGAAGGACATAGGGGAGAAGAAAATAATTTACCAAATAATCAAAGAATCAATGAAGCTGAAGGAATTATTGGAGATATTGAACCACATGTTGCTGCCAGAAGCGCTGATCAACAAGTAGAACAGTCTGTTAGGGATTTAGAACCACAGGTAGTAGTACCTCGAAATGTAGAACCAGTAATTCCACCTAGAGATGTGGAACAGCCTGCAGCACCTAGAGATGAAAATGATGAACAAGCGAATGCAAGACCTGGCGAGGGATGGAGGGATCAAGCCCAAGGTCAGGCTCAAGGAGAAGATGAAGAAGCAAACTGGAATCCATTAGAATGGGATAGACCTGCGGAGGAATTAACTTGGGAGCGTCTTTTAGGCTTAGATGGATCCCTCGTTTTCCTTGGACACGTATTTTGGGTCGTTTCATTAAATACGCTGTTTATCATGGTATGATAGTTAAATCGTAAACGTGGTGAAACAATTGATTGTTGTCAGTTAAAACGTGACGTTTTCATTTTCAGGTTTTTGCTTTCTATCCATACTACGTTGGTAGTTTTGCAATAGCATTATTAGATCTACAAGAGTATGCCGCTGCTTCGCATTTTGAAGGATTAGTAACTACATTATGTGGTTATTGTGTTACTGGAGTGGGACTAGTTGTCCTCCATACATTAGCGGCACCTTTAGGTTTCCAACGTTCTCAACGGTTATTAGGCTTATGTTACGTTATAGTAAAGGTTTCTCTACTTTCGGTCGTTGAGATAGGAGTACTTCCTCTGGTCTGTGGGTGGTGGTTAGACATTTGTTCATTAGCAATGTTCGATGCTACGCTTCGAGATAGAGAATCTTCGTTTAAGCTAGCTCCTGGTACCTCAATGTTTTTACATTGGTTGGTGGGAATGATTTATATATATTATTTTGCTTCGTTCATTTTGTTATTACGAGAAGTGTTACGGCCAGGAGTACTTTGGTTCTTGAGAAATTTAAATGATCCTGATTTTTCTCCTATCCAAGAAATGATACATCTTCCAATTTTAAGACACGTTAGAAGACTCGTAGCATCTGCAGTAATATTTGGAACTGCTATTTTATTAATGCTGTGGTTACCTGTGAAACTCTTAAGATGGGCATGGCCAGGCTTTTTACCATACACAGTGACTATTCAAAGTGAAGCTCAGGTAAGGAGCTAATTATTTAAAAGGGAAAATAAAAATTTTTTCCCACTAATAATTGCAATGTACCATTTTACCTGTTTTCTTTATTTTTAAATTAGATCAGCGAATTATCACTAGAACTGCTATTACTACAAGTTATTCTTCCTGCATTATTGGAGCAATCTCACACACGTACATGGCTAAAAGCCCTAATAAGAGGATGGTGCCGAGTGGTAGCTTGGATGTTAGATCTTCAATCGTATCTTTTAAGAGAGCAAACTGAAGATCCAGGACCAGCAGTAATCGAAGAACCGCAACATCCTGATTTAGGAGCAGCGCATCAAGCACTTTTACAAAGAGGAGGACCAACAGGTTTCCAACCGTATATCAGGCCACGCTGGTTTCCTGCTCGTCTAGTTGGTCTTTTGTTTTGTGTTTGCGTTTCTCTTGTTATTGCTAGTTTAATTGCGATGATTCTCCCTGTTTGGCTTGGACGCAGAGTAATGGCGTTGTGGATGGTCGGAGCTCCTGCTCCGTCTCCACCAGTATTACCACCTGCCTTAAGTGGGTCTGGTAAGTTCGCTTTTCAATGTATAAAATGCTTATTTATCTTCCTTGTCAACACACTTAGATTTTCATCTTTTTTACAAATTACATCGTTTTTTAATTACATCGTTCTTTTTAATGTTTCAGATACTAACGAAGCTGCAGTTGCTTTGTCTGGACGAGTACATGAATTATACACTATAGCTTGTGGAATGTATGTGTGCTGGGCAGCGGCAAGAGGATTAGCTTTAGCATTTTCTTGGTTGCCTCGTGGTCGAAGAGCTCTTTTAGATAGAATCAAACACTGGGCAATCATAGGTGTTAAAGCATCGGTAGCATTTTTTCTACTTATTGGCCTAATACCGCTTCTTTTTGGTCTTCTTCTTGAACTAGTCGTTGTAGTACCATTACGTGTACCTCTAGAACAAAATCCTATTTTGTTTATCTGGCAAGATTGGGCCCTGGGTGTATTATATACAAAAATAGCGACCGCTATAATTATGATGGGACCGGACTGGAGAATCCGTCTTGCAATTGAACGTGCGTACAACGATGGTATTAGGGAAATAGATTTGAAATTCATTGTTACGGAATTAGCAGCACCGGTAATATGTTGCTTCGGTCTTGCTTTAGCTGTTCCCTACGCTGTAGCTTACGGAATAGTTCCACTTTTAATCACGAATTTACAAACGCAAATTCTTATTGCTAGACATTTATATCCATTTTTGTTATTAGTACACTTGGTATGTATTGTTATCTACTTTCAAATTCGACAGTTCAAGAAACTTTACGAACATATAAAGAATGATAAATATCTTGTCGGTCAAAGACTTGTAAATTATGAACATCAAAATAAGTCTCAATCGTAAAAAAGAAAAACAAAACAGTAACAATCACATGCATTAATCTAATGTATTTAGCATAAATTTTTCTCAATGAGAATTTAACCGAAGATTCTTTAATGTACATTCTCTACTGCACTTGATCTAAAAAACAGAAATATTAACTTATATTAATTATATTTTAATTTTTAGTATTATAATTTATTAGTGTAAGCGATACAAAATAAATTGAAAAGACTGTTTACATAATGTATCGCTCTTTTGTTTTAGTACAGGTACATTATATTGCAGATCGACTTTGATTTGAATTTAAAAAATATATTGTTCAAAATATAATATAAAAAAAAAATGAATATTTTGCGCGGTTAACGAATATACATTACTTTGTAGAGCCCAAGATTCCCGTTTTATTATTAATCAAATAAATAACTTTTGAAATATATCACGAATTTTAATTTTCGACTCTAAAAAATTTCAATGTACAAAGTTCCATTACACTTTAATAAATCCCAAGGAAATAAATTTCAGAGTACGTACTGTTATGAAAGTAAATCTACATTTTAACTAAGAACTTGTTAGTAACAGAATAGTACGTTCATAATTTATTGTAAAAAATTAATGTTTAAAACAATTAACTTGAATGAAATAAAGAAAATCATATTTCTTGAAAAACTTGTTATTAATTTCTTTTAGCTAATCATGCAAGACTTGCCATTTAATTGTGTAAGTGTAATTACGTAAAAAAATAGTAGAAAATTAAATTCTGAAAAATCTCGATTATTTCCACGATCATGCTCTTTTTCGTATCCATTAGAATATATGCTTTGCGAATGGTATACATAACTTTATGTACAGATATGAAGCTAAACATAAGGGCTATTTATTTGTATATGTAATAATCGTTCAACAATTAATGTAATTGTACGATCACAAGTATGTAAAGATGTTGACGCGATGTACATTAAAATATAATTGAAATAAATAATGTTCTTGCGAAATATGTAATTTATTTTTTTCGTCAATTTTTTTCAAAATACATTCATTGAATAGAAAAAAATTTCTATTCTTCTCAAAGTACCATTTCAAGTTTACATTGAATGTATATGTATATATGCATACATACAGTGTACAAAAAGATATATATAGCGACAAAAATATTTCCATAATGATTTTAAATATAATCTCAAACAATTTACAGCAAAATTTCTGAGTTGGAATTCGGCGGTAAAAAATTACCAATTAATTGAAAAGATTCAGGATGTTTCTCGACCCTTAAATATAATAAAGTAAAAACATTTATTACCTGAAAAATATCAAGTACATATGTTATCATCATAATGTTTTATGTAAATAATATGTACAATATTGATATATTACCTGAGTAACAGGAGGTTGTTTCCAAAAAATATTTATTGTTGGAACAGAACATTCCGAAGAATATTCGACGTCTGCTAAATTTTTTAATTGCGTGAAGGAAAGCCTTAATTTTGTACCAAGTTGACACAATATAACGTTTACAAAATTTTCATTTACACCCAATACAATACCCATTGTAATCATAGGACCCTTTAAGTCTATCAAATATGTAAAATACAACTCGCTACTTCGTTCTTGAGCTATTTTTGCGCTATATTTTTTTATATTACAATTTGCTGCTATTCTATTTCAGTAGAAACGATATAAAAATGTTGAAGGTATTTTATTTATTTTTTAATTGCTATAGGTATTTTAATTACTTACGATTTACATAGCTTTTTAGTCCATTCTTTAGGCATCTCTACATTTTCTAGAGTCGAATAAAGTAAACGATGTACGACACAATCAGAATATCGTCTAATTGGAGAAGTAAAATGTGTATAAAGTGATACATTTAAAGCGTAATGTCTCAATTCCTCCTCTGCTTTTACTGAAGATGAACATATGTAAGTCGCTCGCTAAGAATATAAAGAGAAATTTATATGCATATATTAACAAGTTCTTTAAACAATAATAAAACTAAAGAAAAACTCGTACAGTCATAGCTCTGGAACAAAGATTGTTAATAACCATCATCCTGTATTTCATCGTTGCTCTTGTGTCATCATTTTCAGTTTCCAATTCTTGTTCATAACGTTTTATACTAGCATGTAAAGATGCAGACGATTTAACGTCTAAATGAATACCAAATTTTTGCAGTGTATCTTGCGTCCTATTGAGGACATGTTTCGAGGGCTCTCTATGATTGCGTAATAAAGCAGTCTCCGGAATCAAATTGTATAGCTCTGTAGCTACTGTCATATTAGCTAGCAACATAAACTCTTCTATGAGTCTAAAATACAATGTATACATATATATACATACGTGTAAGTATGTATGTATATGTATGTGTCTGTGTTATAATTTAACGAATATATCATGAAAATGGTGACTTCAAATACAATACAAATACCTGTTACTATCCTGTCGTTCTTCTATATTATACGATATTGGTAAACCCGTAGTTTTATCGACCCTAACATATAATTTTGGTTGATCTATTTGTAGCGCGCCATTTTGAAATCTTCGCTTACGCATTTGAGTAGCTAGATTGTGTAAAATGTTTACTTTTGTTGATAAATCGCTAAGTTTGTAATTTCCATTTATATTTAAAAAGTCATCTGGCCAATTATGTTCTGGATTTTCGATTAATTTCTGAACATGCTGATAAGACATTTGACAGCAAGATCTGATTACAGTTTTAGCAAAATGATATTTAACGATTTTCGCATCTTGTGTCATCTCCCAAATAACTGAAAAAGCCAGTTTATCCTGGCCAGGTGACAAAGAGCATACTTGACATAATTGTTTTGGCAACATGTGATATACATTATCTGTCATATATATGGTTGTAGCTCGTTTTGAAATCTGAATATCTAATGGAGATAAAAATTCTATGTAATGAGTGACATCTGATATATGCACACCAATCTGGAAAAAAAGAAAAGATATGTAGAGAAACTAATGAAACAGGAAGGAATTTTTATAGAATCTTATATAATTACTTCATAATTGCCATTTTCCAAAGATTTGCAAGAAACTGAATCATCTAAGTCAACAGCAGTGTCAGGATCGATAGTAAATATGCATTCACTTCTCCAATCCTCTCTGTTTTTTACATCATTCTCTGTTAAAGAATAATCACTATTTGGAAGCCCTTTCATTACGTCTGGACCATAAGGTGTAACATCTAAATCACATTCGAGCAATATTGCATTCGATTCTGCCTTTATATCACCGATGTTCCCAAGAACTTTTTCAATTTTCCTATAAATAATGCGACATTTTAATAATTACTAAAGTTTCTAAGCTCTTTGGATTTATAAGTTTTTATCATACCCAATTGCAAATTTTGGTTTTGCCCAATCAGTTATAACGACCAAATATAATGTATCTTCATAACTACTTGGACATACATCAAACTGTTCCAATGATTCCTTACTTATTTTAACTAACGGTATACGATGATCTCTGGGATATAAAAATGTGAATGCACCTCGTTGTTTGAAACATCCCACTGTTTTTCTCGGATGTACTTTCTCCCTTATATAAACAACGACACCTGTTTTCTGCTTCTGTCCTCGATGCATATGCCATTTATCTGGTTGATTTATACATGCTACAACAAAATCTCCATCGAAAGCCCGATTTCTATCCTTTAAGCCGACAATTAACAAGTCATATTGATCGTCGGATAATGACAAATAAGCATATTTATGACACCATGGATTAATACGTAATTGGCCTTCTATATATTGTCTTCCATTGGAATCTTCATTTTTTAGAAGTTTATCAATTTGTTTCTCAGAAACATATTGTGGAAACGTCTCTTTTTGCTTGGAAGATTTAGATGTTTGACTTTCGATATCTTTCTCTTCTTCCACTTCGACGTCGATGGGCACTGATTGTTTATCTGAGATTTTGCCTTTGTTTCTCCTCTTGCTAATTTTACGACCAAACTTTTTCGTAATTTTGAGCTGATTTTGTGCAACAAAATCTGAAGGAATCGATTCGTTTGACATGATTTCAACTTCTTACTCATTCACACGTACACATGAAGATTACTTATTATCAATTGGTAGCATAATTATTGCTTTACCTGTAAATGTGCGGAAAATTATTATATGTTAATTCGCACACTGTGAACGCATATGTTAATAATAAAGCTTACTTATACACGAAAAGAGCTGACAAATTTTGATTATACTTCAAGAACGTTTCCAACAATAAGAGTCCAATAAAGGGCAAAGAAGCATTATTTAACTTCGATGTTTCTGTCAATAAGGTGTCATAAATTTAAAAAACATATACATCCCGACTTTTAAACGAAGCAATAGCGTCACTTCTTACTCGATGTTGATTATTCGTTAAATTCGACGATATGTAAGAGAAATGCATGTTTTGGTACACAGCGTTTATGTATACTGTTTACTATCTGATACTTCACTTTTTGGTTCTTTCTGCTCTTATCTATTTCGATTAACAAAAGGTTGAGTCGATCATCGCTTAACTATCGTTCCGTTACCACACGTCTCGAATTAAAGCATGTCGAACAATTCGCAAAACTCGCATCGTCAATGATATAATCGATGGCTATTGTACGTTGTACGATGAATCGAAGATCTAGCATTCAATTGGTCGTTTGAAAACAGTACTAGTGCCGCAGAATTACATGGGTAATTTTCTTTGTAAATGTTGGCAGGATCGTGTAATGAGTGAAATTGAGAATTCCCTAGTGTGGGAAGTCACATGATGTTACCTGGATTTATATATATCTACGACTTATGCATGTTATGCAGCAGACAAAACTACGTCATTAATAATACAAACCATCGCCACGAGTCTACCACACCACCATGGTTTTATTTTTCTCCTTACTATTGCCTGCTACGTATTCACATACACCGCCATGTTTTCCCTAGATCTGCAAATGACAACCATGAGCAGTTGGCATTTCGGCACGTAGAGTGGCGAGCGGTGGTGGTGGTAGAGTAAAGTCGTATCGTGAACGTGGTGGCAAAGATAAAGTTGTTCGATCGGTAGGAAAGAAATTAACGAACAGTCGGGTGAGTGACTGAGCTCCGTTAGTATCAGAGGCGAGAAGAGAACACAAGAATATCAAGAAAAAAAAAATTAATAAATAGATAGATAGAGAGAGAGAGAGAAAAAAAAAGGAAGGAAGCAAGAAAAACTGAAACGTGTGAAAAATATAGTGAGAAGCTTCAGCAAAATTTTAATCGCAACTAAGTGACTAGGTAAACTGAAAATGTTTCACATAAGAAGATTAACGAGATCGTCGATCGCTTTGAAGCAAGCGCCAACCAACGATATTATTCATAATACGCTGATACGGATCGTGCCGGCGTTTCAAACGCGCGGTTATGCCGATCATCAGATCCCCGATCGGCTAAAAGATATCCCTGACGATCCGGATCCAAACTTCTTCGACATGGTCGAGTATTTTTTTCACCGCGCTTGTCAGATCGTCGAGGACAAGCTGGTCGAGGACATCGGCAAGCGTTCCAGAATGAGCGTGGAGGAGCGAAAGAAAAAGGTGAAGGGTATCTTGATGCTAATGGAACAATGTGATCACATCCTCGAAACCTCCTTCCCTCTGAGACGCGACTCAGGCGACTATGAAATGATCACCGGTTATCGCGCGCAACATTCAACTCATAGAACACCTTGCAAAGGAGGTAAATCGAGAGACGCTTTAGTTTACACTTCATCTTTTTGCTTATTCGTGATAGCAGCAATCGCGTAGCCACTTGACAACTGCAGTCTCGATCACTGCATTAATTTCTCCGATTGTTTCTTCTATCTTCAGAAGAGGTTTTGAACAAATAACTGGGCTTGTCACATCGTTTACACCTCCACGTACGCGGGAGTGCGACCGAGCGAAGAAGAGAAAGATAAAGAAGCTCAATGTCTCGCAGAATGTGTAATTGGCCGCTGAAATTTATTGTTAGCAGTAATTACGTCATCGGTAACAATACGCAAGAGACGGAGCAATCTTAAACTGGACCGAATTCACGGAATTTCATTCTGTCGAAAATCTCTTTATCTTGCTTTTCTTGAGTGGACACACGTGTGACAAAATAATCGACCTTTTCTTTTTCTTTTTGTCTTTTGCATTTGCACTTTTTCTCTTCGCGTCGATGTCATAATTTCAATCGACTTGTGCACCAGTTTTTTCTAGTTACTTTTAAGTATTCAACGTGCAATATATGATATAATTTTGTACGCGGACGATTTTTTTACGGCTTCGTGAGTTACAATGACGTGGTTTTAACCTCGATTTTAACAGATAGATTTTCGAAACCATATTTGCCACGCAGCATGTAGCGCTAGGTTATTTGGGGAATGGCTATTTTATGTAACGAATAATTTATTTCATGAATGACATGAAAAATATATATATTGTATATACACATGTAAAACGTATATCTGTTCGGAAATTCAATCTTTGTGACGCACAAACATATGATGAGGAATGATAATTTGCCAACGCTTTTTTTCGTTCTCATACTTCCATGTTTCTTACTCACGAGGATTATGTTACATCGACAATTCTGCATGTGATGCGTCAATTTACCAGTAACGTGATGCATAGGATACAATTAGAATCCCTTATTAATATATACATCCTAGATATCCGAGTAATTATGGTACAGATGGCAAGGGAGTGACGTTGAAAAATAAAAATTCTAATCGAAAATTGATGTAGCTATTACACGTATATTTCTCTGCTTGCTTTTACGTGGAATAACCATCTTACTAGTTTTGTCAAGATCACTGGGACAACCTATATAGAATTTATTGAAATTCGACATTTTTATACGAGATAAATGTTTACTTATTTTTTGGGAAATGTATTCGAGACACGTATATTAAACCATCTCGCTGATATAAATTTGTACTTGAGCTCGCGAACGAAACGTAACAGCATCTCGTGATGCGGAGATTTTTTTCGAGAGCCAAACAAGTGATTTTCTGCATTTTGCCTTGTATCCACCATCAGCGATTTTTTAAAATGTCAACTCAACTCATTTTGTCACTTGCACGATGCAATTAGAGGCATATTTCTAATCATGTTTCGTTCCTTGTTCTTGTTACTATTCACGTTATGAAACACGGAATGTTTGTCTTCGAGTGTGATCGCTAATCCATCGCCGTTAAAAAATGTCGATACAATGTAACGATGCCAAGCTGTCTGGTGTTTTTCTTCGTACCTGCCAGACATTAGTTAACTACCTTGATTCACCCTTTAATTTAAGAGTTTGGCAATCACAGCAATCATGCCAATGTCACGATGCTTGAAAGGTGAACGCTCTCTAAACAAATCAATGCTGCTTTCTTACATACGATTGGGCTAAAACAGAGTGTTTGTTTTAGTAATATCTCTTCGATCATTAGAGTCTTTACTTAAATTTCATATGTTAACAGTATGATTTAAATTGTTAAATTATCCAGCTGTTATTTAAGGAAATTATTAACAAGGTCACATATAAATATGTAGGCGCACAATTGTGTCAACACCCATTATCGTATATAATTACTTTCGAAGGATATCTACTTTTTTTTACTCTTAAATTATAGAAATTTTTATCGAAACGGAAGTTGAAACTGGAATTGTCAAATAAACATCCAGTTATGCTATATCGATTATAAAAGCAACTATATATATTTTATAATAATGAAATTAAACTAAAATATAGTTATAATCAATTAACGCTATTTTTATTCAAATAAAGCACAACGTGTAATAGCGTATTTAAAACAGCTCCTAGTTGTAACCTAGGTTGCTCCTAGTTTTTATTGAAATTTTATTATATCAAAGCACAATAAGTGTTGCTTTAATTTTAAGTAATATTATCATTTAATAAATCTTTATTTTACAATATTTTTATTTCGATCATTGTTTATTACAGGTATTCGTTTCTCGATGGACGTCTCGCGAGACGAAGTGAAAGCTTTATCGGCATTAATGACTTTCAAGTGTGCCTGCGTGGATGTTCCTTTCGGTGGAGCTAAAGCCGGTATTAAAATTAATCCTAAATTGTATTCGGAACATGAGCTCGAAAAGATCACAAGAAGGTTCACGTTAGAGCTCGCAAAGAAGGGATTTATTGGTAAGATATTTCGATACTTCGAAGAAGAGCTTTATTTACATTCATGTTAAAGATAACTGGAGAAACAACGAATTAATCGAAGAAACAGACGTAATTTCATCACACGATTGTACGCGGTATTATTAAATTTATTCTGATTAACTGACTGTTTATTCGACTCGTTGTGATAAGTTTTATTAACACGTCAGCATATAATGATCATGTTACATAAATATGAATATTTGAAGTTAATACACGTAAAATTATTACCCAATGGTTATTGATTGCCTTGACTCTGTTGTAAGAAAAAGAAATTGTAATTAATAATATTTGAACTAGATTAACAGAACATATATCATTATAATATATCATTGATATGTGCTGTTTGACTTAGATAATTAAAAATTCATATATTTGTTGATTCTACTTGAAGATAAAAAGTACACATTTTAATAACACTCATGTATTCATAATACAAATTGATTAAACTGTACACATACTTGCGAATATATAATATTAGATCACCCATGAAATTATTAGTTGAAAAAGAAAAGAAATTTATATCCTCTAAACAGTAGATAAGTTATGAGTTGTAGATTATAGACTTCTCTTTTACAATTTTATAATTTCACACTTATAGTAGGATAATCAGATACTTATAATTTGTAAAATTTCATTCTATCATCAAACTTTTTCCTGTTATGATAAGAGGATTTATTGGACTTGATATCTTATCGCTCTTCACTAATGTCAGTTTAATTGAGCAATTGAGCCTTGGGATTTAAGAGAAAAAAATTTTAGAAACAATCGTCCATAATTTTTGTATAATTGAATGAATAGTAAATAATAATTGATAATATTGTCAATGTCTGAGTATTGTAAAATAGAATTACTAGATTATATTTCTTTGGAGAAAAACTAAATACATCAAAATTAAATATATCTTTATCTGACTTTGAAGGACCCGGTATCGATGTTCCTGCCCCCGACATGGGAACTGGAGAACGCGAAATGTCCTGGATCGCGGATACATACGCTAAGACAATAGGACATTTGGATATCAATGCTCATGCCTGTGTAACTGGGAAACCAATTAATCAAGGTGGAATACATGGACGTATTTCTGCTACGGGGCGTGGTTTATTCCACGGAATAGAAAATTTTATCAATGAAGCTAATTACATGAGCATGATCGGTAAGAAAATGTATCTAGTTTATTTTTTGTTTTTAGCTAGAATTGTTTCTGTTAATAATAGTCTCTGCTAATAATAATTCTAATTTTCTAGTTGTATTTAATGCATCAATAGTAAGCTACCTACTTTTTACTTTCTTCATTAATTAACTTTTTCTTATTAGGTACCACACCTGGCTGGGGAGGAAAAACATTCATCGTTCAAGGTTTTGGTAACGTCGGTTTACATTCGATGCGTTACTTGACACGTGCCGGTGCTACTTGCATAGGAGTAATCGAACACGATGGTTCTATCTTCAATTCCGAAGGTATTGACCCCAAGGTAGGCGACTATATGGAATTTAATACATAATATGTGAATTCTCTCGTAATGATGCAATAGCAATAGTTCAGGGTTATTCTACATTAATAAGATTATTTAATGTAATTTATATACTACAGCAATTGGAAGATTATCGTATAGAGAATGGTACTATCGTGGGCTTCCCTGGTGCTAAACCGTACGAAGGTGAAAATCTTATGTACGAACCTTGTGATATATTTATACCCGCAGCAGTCGAGAAAGTTATCACTAAAGCCAATGCTGGTCTTATGAAGGTTAAAAAAATTTTCTCAACATTTGCTTTCTGACGTTAAATACATATCGTTTTCGTTTTTTTAAAACTGTTGTTATATCTCTTTTAGGCAAAAATCATAGCTGAAGCTGCCAATGGTCCGACTACTCCAGCTGCTGATAAAATTTTAATTGAGCAAAATGTCTTGGTTATACCAGATTTATATATAAATGCTGGTGGTGTTACCGTTTCATTCTTTGAATGGTTAAAGAACTTGAATCACGTGTCTTATGGTCGTCTAACTTTCAAATACGAAAGGGAATCAAATTATCACTTGTTAGGTACGTATGGTTACACATGCCAGTAATAAAGATTCGATTTACGTACATATTATCGTATCGTATTGTACATCATTACACATTAAAAAAATTTCTTTTTTTAATTTTAGAATCTGTACAAGAATCGTTAGAACGCAGATTTGGCCGTGTAGGCGGTCGAATTCCTGTTACACCTTCCGAAGCGTTCCAAAAACGCATCTCTGGTGCTTCTGAAAAAGACATCGTCCATTCTGGTTTAGATTATACTATGGAAAGATCCGCAAGGGTAATTAATTATTCTTGAATAAACAAGTAGAAAACAACTAATTGTGATGTTCTAAATTTAATTTTATTTTTATTCTGTAACAGGCTATTATGAAGACAGCCATGAAGTTCAATCTCGGCTTGGACTTGAGGACAGCCGCTTATATTAATTCGATCGAGAAGATATTTGCCACTTATTCCGAAGCTGGTCTTGCGTTTTAAAGTATTTATCAATACAAAGGAAATCACGTAAATGAAACTGTAAAAAGCCAGTCTTTTTAACCTTTCAAGCCAGTATTTTCAAGACTTCTAACGATCATTTTCAGCCAGTACTGTTCAGTGTTTTTCAGTGACGAAGACCAGAACTGCTAGTTACAATGAAAATATTTCACATACATGATCGCACGCTAGATTCTCTTCGAGTATATCGCAATAATTAATGTTCCGTTGCACGGATAAATATACATACTGCCTGCGTCGATCGCGTTATTCACGTTTAATCGTTATATCGCATATGTTTATGCATAAGCAAATGTCGAATCGGATAGTAGCGAATTTAGTATGCGAAGTGATGAATACGGTCTGCAAAGTAGCCAATTCAAAGCAACGTACTTGCAACACATTTTCCTTTGTAAATCGATTTAACGAAGTCAATGGAAGTAAGAGATCAGTGTTCATTTTTATACATCACTTTGATCGATATATCTTAATATTTAAGATCTGCACGATACTCATCAAGAATGAAACAGTCGTTTGTAAATCTTAATTCTCTTGAATATATAATATAATGCAGTGATGTATTTGTAAGAAACAAAGTAATGAACACTTCTGTTCACTACCAATGTGAAAATGCGCGATGTATCATACAGTAATATTGTTATATATTTTAAGAGTAATGTTAATAAACATTTACTCTTAATTCATAATTTTCTTATTACTTTTATCCTTTTTTCCTTGTGTAATACATTATAAAAAAAAGAGTCTCAACTTGTTGAGAACCTTTGTTATTTTCATGTTTTACGTTATTGATTTGAGTTATTACGTTATTGAATGAGCATGCATGTCTTCCTTATTTCGTTTTTACTGCATCATTAATATTTTATTAATATGTAATTCAATTACGAGATGTCTTCGTCTTTTTACAAATAAATCAAGTTTCTTTAAAGTTGAATATATATGAAATATCAAAGTGAATTATGTCTTCGATCGAATATTTTTGTCGCTATTACACGATCTCATCTCTCAAATTCTCAGATGTAGCCAATGTAACAAAGTTTTAAATCATCACATTCCATACTATCAATAATCTATTATTTCGTATTGTATATTTTACGTATAATTGAGTATGCCGATTAGTAATAGCTGAAGAAAAAAATTGACGTCAGATCATGTACACGTGCTATGTATGGATCAACTGCTCCTCACTTTACATTTTTCTGCATTTTTTTCAGTTCGAGTTGTAATTGTTTGTTGATTTTCACGATGTGAATCGTTTCGACAATGACAGAAAGAAAAGAAAAGGCATATAGAGCTTTCTATAACGCGAGTTGTACTTTATAGCTTTATTGGCTGATTACATATTTTTCTATACTACTAGTAAGGGCGGCGGCCGCGCATATATAAAACGTCACTGCATCGCGACGTTAGCTTCATTACTCTTGTTACTTCTTTCAACGACTCCCAACAATTGGTGCAAGGTGAATACACATTCCTCTTGGTTTTAATACTTGTTTTTAATATTTTTCACATTCGTACTGCGGAATGATTTGTAATGGAATACGATCCTGTGGCAACAAATTTTTATTCATTCTTTTCACAATTATATTCATTTCAATTATATAGTACCACAATACACTTCATATATTATTCCGATATTTAACTTCTAGTTATACGTACGACTATACTAACAGTGATAATGAGAATTTTTATAGAAAATCGAAAGTTATCAGAATATAACTGATTTAAATTGATTTAAATGTAAAGTACATTTTTAGAGAGAATAAATTGCGATTATAAATCGAATGTATACACTTTATTGGAGTTAAATTTTGCACTTCCTACAACTCAGTTTTAAATCAAGTCACTATACGATCTGTAATTTAGGTGGCGAGATTTGAATCCCGTGTGAAGCCTAGTGATATGTCTATACCTATGGCAACTATAAGCAATGGAAATGGATCAACGATACAAATCAATACGCGGCCAGATGATATACAAAATCGTATCATCGGCGGTGAGTTAGAAAAATTTTATATTATAAATATATTTTCGCACTACGTGTACATCATTAAATTGAAGCACACGTATATACAACATTGCGTCACGTTGGACTGGGCAATATAAAATATTACTCGGGTCTAAAGAAGGTCAAATATTTCTTTACACTCCGGAAAAATGTACTCTCAGACAAGGTCGTCGATCATTTTATACGTATATTCTACGCTCTATCTATGTATAACTTCGTTTAACTTTGAAGAAGAGAGAACAGAGTTCCAAGTAGAAATGTCTCGTTATGGTTAGACGTGATATATATAGCTATAGAGGAACACAAAGAAAATTACGGTCCCTCTCCAAATGGTTTCCAAGATAAATGATTATTCTATATATAGATAATGGTGTTGTTGGTATTGTTGCTTGGTATTGTTTAGCATCAACTTTGTACGTGCTGATTTCGATGGATAAGCTATAAACACGTGTAACAAGTACTTTCTAAGTATAAATCGATAGAAATATTTCAAGAACGAATATACGACTTACACTATACACGTAACAAGTAATAAATAGTACATAAATAGAGAAGCGGAAGTGGTATCTATACACATGCGTGTATGTACGTAGACAATTTGCAAGAACGAAGATTACAAAAGTTAGGAAATATCAATTTCCTATGTTTTCAATGTTTCTGTGCGAGCATGAAGAATCAGTTTGTTATGCCAGGGAAAGGCTCAACAGTAATAATTAATGATTAAGGGAGGCGAGGGAAAATTACAGAGCTGAACAATAAGAGAAAAAAAAAAAAAGAAGAGGAGGAGGAGAAGATACAAGTATTGAAAATAGAAAAGGTAGGGGTGTGCGCATTTTGCGCATGTCGGTATGACTAAAGGGAGAAGAGAAATAGGTAAGAGGAAAAGAGCAACAGTGAGCGTCCATCTGAGAGAGGGTGATAGTAAACGAGACGGGAAAACGGGGGAAAAAAGGTAAAGGAAAAAAGGAAAGCAAGGACTTGCTATGGGTGGGTGGTTAAACGTAGACCGGCTAAGCAACTACTCGTAGTAGGATCGTGTGACACGAATAGTATTGAAGCTCTGCCATATTTCGTTTTTCTCTGTGAAACCTCCTCTCCACCCCTATTTATTCAGAGTTCAAAGACTTGGTGAGCGTGAGGAGGGATTCGTGTGATTTTTTCGCTCGATTCGAATTTGCCAAATCGAATTCAATCATCGCTACAGTTCACAATGACGGAAGGTAAGCGAGTACTGCAGATTAGAATTTTTAAAACTGTTCAGAAGTTTTCGTATGATTTTAAAAAATATTATAGTTTATATTTTCTTATAGTTAAATTATCAGTTTTTATGTTGATAATCACATACATTGTAGGTAAGCAATAGCTTATGACTTGTAAATTTTATCAAATATTATCAATTGAAATTTTATAAGGCACAAGATATCAACAGTAATAATCCTCTAATCTTTTAAAAGCTGTACAAGTCGAGTAACGAAACAAGTGAAATATTATAAGTAAATTGTACAAATTCATATGAGTATCCCAATTAATTAAAACTTATAAATTAGTAAAAGAGAAGTCTCTGTCCTATTTAATAACTCGTAACTTGTCAATTCATTAATATTACTTCTAGATTACTTTAGATTTACTTTAGACGTACTTTCTATTCATTTTACATAATTCGATCCATTTCTTTTACGGAGACGTAATTTTCTGAATGTAGGTTGTATACACATCTAAATATCGATCTGCGCGTGAATACGCTGGAGATACTCGTAAAATCGATGAGACAACTGAATATTCCTATAAATACATTTACGCATTCTTCGATATCGTATTATATTATTTTTCTTCTTGTTTCTGTTTAATAATAATGAATGAACTTTGCGAATTAATTATCGAATATCATCCTGTCTAGATATTGGATATAAGAACGCATCTTATTTACATTTTTTTAATATCTAGAATGCTTGATGATTTATTCCATTTAAATTCAGCCTCTTTTAGACTTAACTTGGTCATTTTGGTTGTCTTCTGAAATTCATGAAACGTAGACGACTAGATATGTACGAAACATGTACGGTCTTGGCTATGTGTACCTTCACTCATTTCTAACTGCTTTTGACCATTATAACATACTTTATTATGTTCCAGCGGAAGACAAGGTAGAAGCAAACTCTAACACCTGCAAAAATATTCTTGTGATATTATCTTGGCTCATGGTGATTCTTACGATGCCATTTTCCCTATTCATTTGCTTCAAGGTAGGGCAACACGCGAATAGTACCCTCTTGTATTGTCTTATTTTTCCTTTAATTTGCTTTAAAATTCTGTTTCTTACATTTTTAAATTTTCCTTTATAATTCTTGATGTTGTAATCTATAAACGCTATGAAGGATTATCATGTCGCGATCAAAGTAGCTTAGTAAAAAAACGTTGTTCATATCGAACGCATCCAAAAATATCTCAATTATTATTTCAGCCGCAAATACTATACAATCTCCATTCATTAACCTTCTTTCCCAGGTTATTTTATAATTAGATGACCGATCACACTCTTGTTCATATCCTTTAGCATTTTTCCGCTCGTTCTTACACTCTTTACAACACATGTACAACATATACAGCTCAATTAGTACAGTACATAATAAATGAATATATTTCTTTTTTATTATTACTCTATAAGTTTCTCATCGGGTTATAAAATGAAAAACAAAGAACCATTGAAATTTCTTAGGTGGTACAAGAATACGAGAGAGCAGTGATATTTCGTCTAGGAAGGCTTCTTTCTGGTGGCGCTAAAGGACCTGGTAAAAATATCATTAAATTTATTACTTTAATTAATGAATCGAAGTTTTTATGCCATCAGTTTCAAGCGATCACATCGGAAGGATTCATTCACGTGATTACTATTTCTAGGAATCTTTTTCATTCTCCCTTGCGTGGACAATTACGCTCGTGTCGATTTACGCACACGGACCTACGACGTACCGCCTCAAGAGGTAATTCGTCGAACCAACGAGTTCATGAATCATTTTAATTATTTAATTATCTTTGTCAGGTGTTGACGAAGGACAGCGTGACGGTGTCGGTTGACGCGGTAGTGTACTATCGAGTGAACAACGCGACGATTTCGATCACAAACGTCGAGAACGCTCATCATAGCACCAAACTGTTGGCGCAAACAACGCTTCGTAACACGATGGGAACCAGGCCGCTTCACGAGATTCTCAGCGAGCGCGAAACTATCTCCGGGAACATGCAGGTAATCTGGAATCAATTTGGAATTGAACGAGAGCACACACGCAACACGCGCGCACATAAACACGTACACGGATGTTTGAAATAAAACCCGAATGCCAGGTTTCCTTGGACGAAGCTACCGACACGTGGGGGATCAAAGTGGAACGAGTTGAAATGTAAGTGGGCGCCTCCGATACTATGTAACCAGACCGTAAGCTATATTTATAAGTATTACGTGGTCCAATAAGCTCATACCGTTTACTTGTCTGTTATTTAAAAGCTGCTTTCAATTTCAGTATCATTCCAATTTTCTCTAAATATCAATATAGATTAGGGTCATATCATTCAAAGCCATTTAATTCGGATCAATGCTTACAGGATCAATTTTCATCCATCTTCGTCAATATTTAGGACTATACGTGATTATAGTTGTCTGAAATAAAACGATATGTAAAAGCAGTTCTGTATAAACGTGTTGCGCTATGAATTTATTAGACGACTTAATATTTACTTACATGTACATATACACGTACGTATACAAGTAAATTTTTCCACAGAAAAGATGTACGATTACCAGTCCAGCTACAAAGAGCTATGGCCGCAGAAGCTGAAGCTGCTCGCGAAGCTCGCGCCAAGGTTCGTTTCCCTTTCCCCTCCTGATTATTGGTTTTCTTTCCCTTCTTTTTTTTTTTTTCCCCTCTTTTACCAAACGTTGATCATGGTAAATGATGGTAAATGATGAGAGTTCACACGGATGCGTAGGTTATCGCAGCAGAGGGTGAGCAGAAGGCTAGTCGAGCATTAAGAGAGGCCTCGGAGGTGATCGGTGATTCACCTGCCGCATTGCAACTTCGTTATTTGCAAGTATGTACTTATCAATTCGTATTTTATTTTTATTTACGCGTATTATCATTACTTACTGTTATCTTTTCTTTTTTTAATCACTTCCAGACTTTGAATACTATCTCGGCCGAGAAAAATTCAACGATCGTATTCCCATTACCTATCGATATGTTGACATATTTCCTAAAAGCAGGTTCTGCAAAGGACTCTTAATATCTTGATACAAAGTAACAAACGGCCCATCATTTCATCAGAGTTATCTACAATCCTCTGTGCGTAATCGGCTCAATAAGAGGTAAGGATATTTAATTTTATTGTTAATGATGAGCAAACATTTGACGAAAACAAGAGGCTCCAGAAGAAATTGATCGCCATGAATTACACCCGATTGATTTTCTAACCGACCATGAACTTTTATAGTATACTTGACCCGATCCTTTTTTCCATCGACTATAGCAAAGAATTTTGCACTTCATTACCACATCACTGTATCCGAGCTGAATTATCGATCAATTTTATGACACATCATGCATATACACCATAAGTATTAGGATAGATATCTGTTCGTCTCGTATTGAACATGATTATCAATCTAGAGTATTAGAAAATGATTGACTTGTACAATATTTAAAATATACAAAGTCGACAGAAACTGTTTACTTAGAATATAATATCGGTATTTTATAATAATAGTAAGGATGATATTGGGCACAATTATATTCGATAAATATTAATATTCAGTTGGCTATATTATACACAATTTGTATTTCAATAATTAAATCAAAATAATGTAAGTTTGATAATATTTAAATATCTAGGATAATTCATTTTTGTATGCACTAAAAACTCCCAAGTCATAGTTAAACACGTGTTATTGGAATATGTGAAGTTGTTATTGGAATAAGTTATCGAATATCAATAGAATGCAATAGAATTCCATTTTTTCATCAGGAGTTCATCAATTTTTCTCATTTCTACATGCTGCGATACATGCATTTTTGCGGCCTTGAATTTCTTACATAAAAATTGCATAAATACGTGCAACCTACTCGCTATCTATTATTTTTCGTTTACATAATGAAAGTTTATGTTGAGATAAATGGATGTAATCGACAAGTGTTCACTAACTAGGTTCCAAAAAAAAAAAAAAAAAAAAAAACGGAGTTTAGATGAATGGAGTTTTGCTGTGATCTAAAATTTTGATATACGTACAATCAATATTGATCCTAGAATATGTTGGAAGCAAATATACAATATATCAAGATATCAAGACTAACAATAAGTGAAATTGATTTTACTCTTATACTTATTTATTTATGTATGTCTCGTGTATGTTCACGCACGTTATATAATGTAAAGCAATGTTTTATAAGAATTTTATAATCTAAGAGAAGAGGAACGTACATCTTCGAAATGTAATCTTCGTTTTAATGGACGGAATTACAAAGAAATTCACTTCACACCCGTGATATAATATTATATGTATTTACATGTATTTTTTTTTCTTCTACGGCTCACGGCTTGAACATATGTTGTGAATGATATACGTGTAAGTAATGTACATATGCTCAATGTCCCTATGTATTTGTTACTGATGCAAAGAACTACTAAATGTCAAAGTGATCGATCGATATGTGTGTAGGGTGATTTACGTAATTGGAGTTAGAAAATAATGTTAAAGAAAATTAAATGAATAGCATGAGGAACTTTATTTGGCTATAATTTTACTTTTCACTGGATTAAAACTAAAATTGCAAAGAAATAAAGATTCTTATGCCGTTTACTTATTTTATCTAACATTCAAATTCCATAAAAAAACAAAGATCTGATTTGTTTCATTTACATGAATCATCTTATATACTTATATATATATATAGTATATAAGCACGTGATGATGAACAGTATTCATTCATATTTCATTCATATTTCTTCTACGAATTTTTAACGGCCTGTTAAACTTGGTCTAATTGATAATATTTCCCATTAAATAATACACACATACTCATGTGAAAATAGTGTTTCATTAACTGATTAAACTTATCATTGGAAAAATAAAAATAAAAAAAAAAAGAGAAACGAATTTGCACAATTAAACTCTATACGGTTACTTAATAGATAGTAATTTGAAATGTATGGTATACACTTCCATTTACATACATATATCAATGTCGTTTTCAAATAAAACTCATGATCGATCGAACAGAAATAATTTAATTATCACTTTTTCAGTAATTCGCTAAACACAATTGATTAAAATTTGGAATCTACCTCTATGTTATATGCGTAAGATATATTTATCATGTTTTTCTGCTGTGATTTTCGTATGGTATATCTAATATATCTAATAATCTGTATCTGCTTAATATACTTTCATTGATCTGTAAGACAATTTTTTCGGTCACTTTGATAGGAAATAACCAACAGGTATATTTGCAAATGCAATTATTGTTTCGTTTCGTTATTATCATCGAGAATTTGATTCTAAGTTCATGAGCATGTTTTCTATGTACAATTCGTTAAATGATAAATTCATTATCAATAAATCATAAAAATAAAACAAAACCAAATTGTAAAAATAAAAATTCTGTACGCATCATTAATACCGATATCAATTTATGCATGCACCGTCTGGATCACCCCTAGGATAGGTGCTGGAATTTATATTGTTGTCCTTGTCGCACACTATCGCCCTCCTTGTCTAGCGCGCGAGTATGTCTGTCCTTGTCACACACTAGTGCCCTCCTTGTCTAATGACGCTAGACAAGGAAAGCAATCGTGTGCGACAAGGACATCCTTCGATCTATTGAAAAAAAATTCAACTATTTGCATACACGTTTCTCAAAACACACATAGAAAGAGAGCAGGGAGCCTAATTTTAAGGAGGCATATAAAAAAGTTCGCAAATTATTCCTCTAAATTAAGTTTTTTTCGTAATTAGTGCTGTGTAACTGTCACAAAACATGGTGGCGCCATCTAGCGGTAACTCAGTAGTACTAATTATTTATAAAAATACTCATTTCTGCATTTTATGAATCAAATGGGATATGAAAAGAAAGCTAAGGATCTAATTAGGGTAATACGATCACAAAGGTTCACAATTCATTTCGCTAAATTAAGTTTTTTTGCAAATGAAAATTTCTCTGTTTTACGGGGTAAGAAACACTAGCACCGTGGCAGACAGGTGGAACTAAATGCTCTATGAGAATATAAGGGGAATAATTAATTTTAATTTTTCACGCAACTATTTTGCACTCCACGAGCATATATTTCAAAGATAATGCTATCAGTTACGTTCGCAAATAAATCTGAATCTAATATTCATTATAGTTTGCGCGAAATTATGCGCTCACTACTGACACTACTACTAACGTAAACAAAATTGAAACGTTCTTTATATACGTAAACCATACTTAAACAAAACATAAAATGCAAGCTTAGGTTCTCTAAAATCGAAGACGCAACCATAACAGTTCACAAATGATTTCTCTTAATTAATTTCGTCTCGTAATTTATGGAAAAACTGTCACCTGTCAATGTTTAGAAGCGACGGTGGCGCCATCTATTGATGGGTCTATAGTACTAAAAACAGATATTCCTGTTTTTAGTGCCACCAAGTTATCAATAGATGGCACCACCATGTTTTGTGACAGTTCGCACTAATTACGAAAAAAACTTAATTTAGAGGAATAATTTGCGAACTTTTTTATATGCCTCCTTAAAATTAGGCTCCTGCTCTCTTTCTATGTGTGTTTTATCCTAGAGAAACGTGTATGCAAATAGTTGAATTTTTTTTCAATAGATCGAAGGATGTCCTTGTCGCACACGATTGCTTTTCTTGTCTAGCGTCATTAGACAAGGAGGGCACTAGTGTGTGACAAGGACAGACATACTCGCGCGGTAGACAAGGAGGGCGATAGCGTGGGATAAGGACAGACATATTCGCGCGGTAGACAAGGAGAGTGATAGCGTGGGACAAGGACAATAATATAAATTAGTTCCACTGTTTTACCGCTACGCGACGTTAGTATTTTAATGCCTTTAGCGGCTAGCAGATCCAGTCTTTCCTTGGTATACCAGTTCCAAAGACTCGAATATTACAAATCGTAAGTGGATACCGCTTACAATTAGCTACGGATCAAGTTCAATCTTTAGGTTAAGCGTGCAGCGTGCGTAACATCTCTAGGATGGGTGCCGTTTCTTGGCCCAAACTAGAGGTTCCTAATAAACCGAGCGTCTGAGATTAGGACTAGCCAGTATCAGCCTTATTCATGAATCTGGCGGTGACTGAGACGAAGTACACTCCACCTTCTATATCCTTTATAACCTTACATTATACATATAATCATCCGCTACAGAAATTTCACTTCTAGTATCGTCTACTGACGAATTGCAAATTATATATTTTCAGTTATATATAGCTGTATCTATGTACAAAAATGAAAAGTGCCATGCAAGAGCAAAGGAAGAAGTTATTTCTCTCAGTATCCGAGCCACTAGGTTCTGTTTGTTCTGCATGACACTCTCAACGAATAGGTATTCTTAAATTTAAGAATGGATTGGAAATAACCACATTCTTTTCGGGGAACTTCTCATCTCTGCACGACACGTGTTGATGCAAGTATAAGTCATCGTTTCGAATCTTGAGATTATTGAGTTATTACAGTTAAATTCGGTAAGAATATATTTAATTTTACACAAAATATAAAAATAATAATATATCAAATTTTACAATTTGTTTTGCTTTGGGGATTACGAGAGAAATGATTGCAATTATAGAAGATGAGAAACTATTTTTTTTTATGGAAAGAATCATTTATGGTGATTCACTTGCTATTTTATACGAGTTCAAATATGTTTCATTGCATATGTGGTATTAATAGGCATAGATCATTTTATTTCCAACTTAAATATATGCAAATAAAGGTTTAAAAATTCTGTATTTAATTGTTACTATTATTCATTTTCCTTTAATCTCCTCTAAGTTGCAATTATGGTATAGATGAGAAGCAATATGAAAAGCAAATTACCTCAATTTTGTCGTGCAAGGTTGTTGTATATAATTCAAACAAAATCCCCTATTTCCAACATCGTTTGGCGCTTCAACGCTATCCGTGTGGAAAATTAATCTAAATGGTTTCACGGTACCTGACAATCAAGATACATTTATGATAGCACGAAACAAATATTGTTTTTAAGCCTTATAAATACAGTAATCCAAAATACGGTTAATGAGCAATTGCATTACCCAACGATAATAAATCTGATATGGAAAAAATGAATTCCTCCACTTCTGTATGATTAATACAGCTTGATAGAATAAATTAATGAATTCACATTTAGAAGGAATATGGCTTGGATTAATTAAAGATTCTATTATAGTATAAGTATTATTAGAAATGAATGTATAAAATATCACGAATACTTACTGATAACTGAAGATGTGTTCAAATTCTGATTTTCTGCGTTAAATGTCCCACCGCATATCCGATCGATACAGGTGATCATGGTAGTTGGTAATCTACCTGTATTGGATGCACACGGGATCGTTAACCAGTCGGTTTGACAGGCTGCTCCTGTCATCGATGCTATCTGCATTGCTTGCGTATTTCCGGTTAACGTAAATGCATGACTACGTGTCATTTGAGTCATACTGGCACTATCTGATTTCATAAAATATTATTTCATATAATACATATTATTGAATTGTTAAAAATACCGATCAAATATTAGTCTTGTAATTTTCGATTCGTAGCTCCTGAAATTCGTCCCTTTGACGATTTTGATATTCTTCCAATACAATCTATTCGCGCATTACCTGCTTTATCATCAATCGGACATGTCATGTACTGGATACCGCAAAAATTTCTTTCCATTCGGATGCAAATACTGTAATCTTGATTCGACAATTGCAATCCTGTGACAGGATCGTAATTGAACGATTTTATCTGACCGGATATCCCTGTGAAATATTGCAGACATCCTTCTTCGGCTCTGTATATAGTATTGCAACGAATTTGGGAGAGACGTACTTTCCAAGATCGGGCAAAAGAATTTCCGCTCGTAACAAATGTTAATGTAACAGGATTTGTTTGTCCAAGGCCAGCATCGATATATACTGTAAAAAAAAAAAAAAAAATGACAACTCTATAAGTGGAATTTCCACAAATGGACTTCATAAATGGAATCGTTACATACTATGATTATCAGCATTACTTCCACATATCGTAGGTACCGGATTACCTCCAGAAACGATAAATTGATCATAGATACACTGATGGTTAGTCTTTTCCGGACCTCTTATGTTGAACTGTATGAAATCCAATCTATAAAAAAAATATTTATATTTGTCAGTAATATTTAATTCTATCGAATGAAGAACTACATTCAATATGGAAGTATTCTACCTAAATTGACATACGCTTGGATGGGATTTAACGAGAGTTAATTGACAAGATACGGTACCATCAAACGTCGATGGATAATTCGGATTAACGAAATAAGTGTTATTATTGCTGGTTGTCTCACCACAAGATACTGTCACTAGAAGATAGAAGAGAAAGAAATTATTAATAGTACTTAGAGCAAGAAAGAAAAATATAACGTACCAATGCAACAGACTCCGTAACCATTTGCACAAACTCCACTTGATATACCACCACGTTGCGAACATTCTGAAGTCGCGAGACAGGTACCATTCTCACCATTTAATCCGGCGCAAACGTTATTGTCAAATTTTACCAAAGTGAATAATGGAAAAACTAGATGCGATAAATGAAATACATTATTCTACTGCAATAAAGAAGTATGTATATTGTTACTTATAAATGCGTGGACATTTTGGTCAAGTTGCATAACTATATGTGAAAAATATTTATTATCTTCTCATGAAATCAATAAAGTGTATTATCATATAAAATTTAAAACATAGGAAATAAAGTACCTTGACGAAAAAAAAAATTAAGCAAATTCTTGAAATTCCTTTTCATAAATACACTGATAAAAAATGAAATTGATGCAAATTTCAATTTTATCTTTTACAATAAGTTAAATATTGCGTTAACGCTGATCCTTAATGAATCAAAATCTTATCAACATCTTCTCTATCTTATCTACAACTTAATAATTAATTGTGTTAAGGATAATGAACTCCTTGAATGTTAATCTCTTACAAATAAATAAATGTCCACGTGTAATGTGGACAACTGTCTGTGAAAAATATACTTACGTCGTTTTTCTCTGCTACCATGGCTTGGTGCACTAGTTTGAAAATTAATTGACTGTAATTTATTCTTTAGAGAATCACGTTCAAGCGATAACGATTCGTTCGCGTGGTTAATATTTGGTTGCCAAAGATGTCGAAATCTTTTAAAAGAACTCCAAGCATCAATACTTATACAAAAGTACAACAGTAACGTAATCATATAGTATTTAGACATTATCGAACGAATGTATATTCAACGTAGTAACTTTAGAGGAAAAACCATGAAAGAAAATTCTGATAAATTGTGTTCGTAGAAAAAAAAAGGCGAAAAGTTCAATGAGATGTTGGTCCTACGATAGCTCTTCCACTAATAAAAACGAAGGACTATAACACTGATATATTTAAATAAGAGCATATGCACGGTCTGAATGCTACATAGTTTAATTGAAGGAAACGTTGTTGAACGACGATTTTTAAGCAAATTAAGGGAAAGTCAAGATACCTTACAAATCACATATCTCTAACATCTATCCATTGTGTTTATTCCTTGGGTTGAGACACAGTTTTTGCTTTCACGACTTTAATTACACAAATTTAAACGTCCATTCCTTTCACAGTAAACGTTACATTAAACGTCTATTGTCATTTTCATCTGCGAATATGACAGAATACGTTTAAAGAACCATCTGTTCCCACGTTTTCTACAAAACGATGTTTTGATAAATGTCGAGCAAGAAAGCGAACTTTCTACTTACGTGATTTTTCAATTATTTTTCCATGGTCTAAAGTATGTTTATAAAACAATAATGATCAACATTTTTACGTGTTGTTAATAAACAAGAAAGAAAAAAATAGAAATTAAATTAAAATCTTCTGATTCTATAAAAAGACAGTGAATACTACTTCTAGTTATCGATTATTCAGTTATCGTATTTAGTTATCGATCACATCTAGTTATCAAGGATTTGCACATTTTGATCAAATCAAGTACTGTTACTACAAGTCGATCAAAATATCTAAATATTTATGAACAATAATTGAACAAATGCAAAAGATTCAAAATATTTTCTTATTTAAATATATAAGCAACGTCGACGACTCAACAAATAATAATATTATAATTAATAAATAATCAAATCAACGTTTATATATACGTGAATGTGTCAATCGAACCAATCTTAGCTGGTAACCTTCTATTCTAGGAGTAACGGTTTATTTAAAATCAATAATCCATACCTACAAAAATAAACGGTTAGAAAAATTATGTCTCTTAAACAGATTTTCATTCACAATTGAGTTTACTTTATATTTCGTGGATATTACCGTGATTAAGCATGATACGTATAAAGGAAAATTCGTCGGTTAAAAATCATCGAAATATATCGGGCAGAATTTAAACCAAGCGCTTGCTCGAAATATGTAAAGATGGCACTCGATATCGGATTCATATATGTACATAATGTGATCTATGTAATCTATGTAAAGGAAACAACAAAGATCCTGCCGTAAGGCGGAAGAAAATAATAATGGCACGCTGATTGAGACACCGTTTCCGTTTAATGACCGTTTCAATCTAGGCTCAATTGCGGTTAGCTTGGAAGCGTGTCGAGTAAATTCGAAGTTGTGTGATCGCGAGTAATTGCAAGTAGCGAAAGATCAAGTGGCGCTGTGTTGAGCGTGCGCTGACGCCATAGTGTGTGCGAGAGGCGAGAACAGCCGAAATGGAGGAGAGTCAAACATCGGAAAGTGTCGCCGTGCTACCGGACATGTCCGAACCGTTGACGAGCGAAACCGAGGATGCGTCTGCCCTAAAGGTCGAGCATGAGGAGCATACCGTCGCCGTGACGGCAAGCGTCACTCCAGTGCCGGGTGTTCCTGGTGTTCCAGGAGTCGGTGTACCGGTTTCTTTACCCGTTGGTTCTATCATCGGTGTAGCGAATTCGACCAACGGCACGACCTTCAACGTCATCACATCGGACCAACTGCAGGTTGGTTCTTGAAACAATTGAATGTTAAACTTGCCTTTGATATAATTCACGTAATTGGCCATCTGACGATTTTCATTCATTTTCTTGTTAAAGAATTACTGAAAAAGGTGGGGTTTTACTCTTCGTGTACGCGTGTAAGTTACACGCACAGTGTACACAACATTAACACGCTTATAATGCGCCTGTCCATATACCCCATGAAATATTAAATACACATTCTTTTTACCATTGTACGACACAATTATGCTTCTATATACATAATTAACGCAATTTCAATATTGCGTTTTCAATTAAATGTGTAATCATATACGTTTCATACATATTTGTTTTTGTAGTTACCTGGATCAGGACAGTTTAAGCAGATGCTATGTGTGGACAATGGTTTTATTTGTGAACCACGACATGATAAGGACACAGATTCATTACGCTGGAATGGTGAATTGAAAGCAACTCATATAGTAATCCAAAACAGTACAGAAGAGCCAGAATCTGAACAAATTCATGTTTCTACTCCTAATACTCAACCAATATGCAGTTGGTCAGAATCTGCTAATTTAGCAGTATTACCTGTTAGATGTAAAAATACGAATGCAGAATTGCACAAAAGTAGATTTGGATCTGGTGGAAGAGGAAGATGTATCAAACTTGGACAAGAGTGGTACACACCAAGTGAATTTGAAGCTTACTGCGGGAGAGCATCTAGTAAAGATTGGAAACGCAGTATTAGATTTGGTGGTAGAAGTTTGCAAACATTAATCGATGAACAAATTTTAAAACCACATGCTACCTCTTGCACTTGTGCAGCATGTTGTGATGATGACAGTGCAGTTAGTATATTACTTTACAATTAATAGTTATAATTCATCTAATTATCATATTTTCTTTTATCTTAGACAGGTCCTGTAAGGTTATTTACACCATACAAACGTAGAAGAAGGGCTAGAGATACGTCTGATGGAGAAACACCATCCCGCAAACTTAAAAGTGATAATTCCCGCGATGGCAGTAATAATGATGAAAGTGATAGTGAAGTTGTAGTACCTGATAAGGAGGTATGGCCTCAATTTGTTTCAACGGATGGTTTAGTTGTACAACAACCACAAGATCAAGATACTGTTGTCCAAAATGTACATCAAACAGAAAATGGACAAAGCGATGATATATTTAAAAAATTCGATGAGATGTCCAATAAAATGTTAAAGTTGGCTTATGAATTTAGACGTATTTTGGAAGAAGCTAAGGAAGTAAGCAGACAACAAAGAAGAGAACAAGCGTTAGTGGCACAATTAGGTGGTAGAGGAGATGTTATTGAAACTGTTGGTTTGCAGCCAGCATCAGATACTCATAACAAAAAAGTAAAGAATATTGCTAGAATCATTGCTGTTATCAATTGTGTTCTATTCATATACATATATCTTTTATTCTCTTTTTATAATACTTGACTATTTTTTAGTGTGCCAACTGCAATAGAGAAGCATTTGCAGAATGTTCATTATGTAGACGAATCCCTTATTGTTCTACATTTTGTCAACGTAAAGATTGGGCAGGTCACCAAGTGGAATGTGTAAGAGGTGCTGCAGAAACTGTAATGCTTATAGTTGAAAGTAGTAGTGGAGATACTAGTGCTCTTGCTACAACTGCTGGGGACCAATAGCTAGTGTTCCTCACACCTATTCACCAAAGTAATATAGAAACTGAACAAACTAATTTAGAAACTTCGAAATTGAGAGAAGAAACGAAGACTTAACAAAAATTTCTTTAATGACGGACAAAAAGTTTTGTATATATAGTAGTAAATATTTTATATGTACACAAGAATTAAGTTGAAACGATATTATTATATAAGTAAATTTACACGAAAGTCGAAATTTTTAAAAAATCAAGATTCAAACTTATACTAAATACAAGTGAAGGATCGTAAATCAAATAATTATAAAAACAAATAAAAATGTGCACGTGTATACGTACACCTTATGTACTTTAAATAATAGAAAGTATATATATATATAGTAAGTATGCACATGCACTTTTGTTTATACATATGTATCACGCATGCTAAAATATACAATAATTTTTTTTTATACAAATTTATATAATTGACCAAAGGAGATAATTACGCTTTTATGAATGTTATTTATATATACCATCTCCTTTTTCTTCTGCCTATAGACACCATTTTCAATTTTTTTTTTCTTTTACTTTTTCTTTTGTAGTACAAATTTAATACTATGAAACTATTATGAAAATGAAATTTTGAAATAATAATTTCTGTTTCATGAATATGTTGAATTATACATTCATCTTTCACACACATTCACTCTTCAAATCAATGATTTATAAAACACAATTACAGTGGATTTTACATAATTAATAATATATTATTTTTTTCATTTAAAATAGTAGGAAAATATTAATCCATAGCTTTATATACATGGTATGCAAATTACTAAAGCGATAATTTGAAGATTCTGTCAAACATAAATAAACAAAAAATAATATCTAATGTATTATTTAGCTATTATTTTTAATAATGTTTTCCTAATCAAATTTATAACAAATATTTTTTACTAAAGTTTTCTATAAGAAATATCATTACTATCATTATTATTATTAATACTACTATTGCTATTATTGACATTAATTAATTAATAAGATGGCCATAAAATATTTTGTTAATTATAACATGAAGGCTTACTTATATATATATATATATATATATAAAGTAAGTAGACAAAAAATATTGTTTTCATCAATTATTGAATATCCATCTTATTCTTACATATTTTGATACATTAGGTTTTATAAATATTAATTTAGATTGAACAAAATTTTTAATAATTTTCCAAATAAAGGTTGTCTAATAATTTCCATAGTGTTTCAATCTATACAAAAAGGCACTGAATGATCTGTTGGAAATTGTTAAATAACCGCTACCTGGTGAAAAATCAATAGCTTCAGGCATTGACAAAACTGTTTGAAATGTAGGAAAATTTGAAAAAACGGTAAATGATGGTAAATGCATCATTTTAAATGCATTATGTTTTTTATCTGAAGCCATTGCTAAGATTTCAGAATAAGGATTAAATTTTAAATTGGTAATCGATGTTACAAAATTGAGAACAACTTTTAAAGGAACAGGATTTCGATTTTGTAACACTGTCTTAGTATCATACAAATTAACCACACCTTCTTTACTACCTGTCGCTAAGAACTGTCCATTTGGAGACATTGCAAGAGAAGCACAAGATAAACACCCATCATCTATAGCTCGATGAATGCATACGCGACTATTTAAATCCCAAATATACATTTCACTGTTGTCTTTAATTCAGAAAAAAATAAAAATTTACATTATATACAATATTAGATTAAAAAAAAAACAAGTATAAAAAAAACTTACCACCATGTGTAATCAGTGTGTTACTATCGGGTGTAAAGGCTAATGCTCTACATCTAGCATTCATTTTTAGGGTAGTAATGTGTTCTTTTGATAAACTATGTAATAAGAAAATTTCTCCTGATCGTCCACAGATGGCTAACATTTTTCCATCTGGGGATACTTCATATTTCTAAATAATTAATTTGTAAATCTATTTATATGAAAATTTAAATGTTATAAAAAATAGAATTATAATTTTTTAAACCTGTATATTAGGAAGTCCAGGTGGTAATAGCATTCTATATGTTTTCCCACTCATTAAATTGTAGGAATGACAATGTGGATAATATTGAGAACCAATCAATACTTCTGTACCGTCTCTCAGAAATTTCGCTGCACTAATAGGAAATTTTTTATATTGCATTGTATGTAATTTATTATTTTCAATCCCATCCACCTATAATTATATTTTAGTGAGTTCCTTAGTATAAAGATATAGATATAATTGAATCTTAGATAATTACCTGAAAAAGAGATAAAATTCCAGAAGAACCAGCAACCAAGGCAACTGTAGAAGATGGGTGAAATTCAACACTTGATACAATAGGTCCTTCAGTATGTGTTTCTTTATTAATCTGTGACAGTGCTTTTATATCAATTATGCTCTTTGGTAAATTTTTTACTTTAGGTTTTTCCAAATGACAACTATGCTAAAAGAATACAATATAGTTCAGACATATTATTCATTGAAATGGTAAAAGTACCTTAAATACCTTTAATATTTCATTATCTAAGTCATCAGATTCTCCATCACTTTTTTCAAGCTTGGCCCATTTTGGATTGCCAACAATCTTTTTGTACTTATTAGATAAATAATCTTTGTATAATTTTTCTGGTACATCATCAGCTATTTTACGATTTTGAATTTTTGCAGCATCTTGTATGCTAAAAAAAAATATAAATCGTTTTTTGAAAAATTCATAATTATTATTATGATTATGATGATGATGATGATGATGATGATTATTATTATTATTATTATTAAATTTGGTATACATACGAACACTTAATATCGTCCTCATCAACCCATGCTGCCTTTTCAGAATATTCTTCAGAAATTTCTGTTTCTTCAATCGAATCATTATTTACATTATCAGATACAGAAATATCATTATCATTTTTAGCATTCTCATTATTTGATATGTTATTTATAATATCACTCGGATCACCAAACATGATCTTTTCTAACCTACATGTAAATAATATTATTAATTTACCTTTTAAAGAAATTAAAATTACTTAAAGAACTTTTTTATATTATTCTGGTAATTGTAATTACCTGGCTTCTTCTTCTGGATTATATTCATTTTTGTGTTTTTTTGTTTTTAAAGGTGTAGTGTATTTTTGTTTATATAATGCTTTCGAAGGAATATGTTTTTCTTTTGAACTTTTATTTTTCATTAATTTCACTTGGTCTGATTTGTATTTATTCATAATGAACTATTTATTTAGTAAAATTTTCACTTTTAAATAATAGTCACGTGTTTTTAACAGCATAAGTCCTTATTTCTAATGCCGTCAAAATAATATCAGTATCACGGACCATGAACTAGTTACAGAATAGACCTGACACTTTTAATACTTCTTCATGTGCATTTTAGGAGTGATCTAATTCTGATTAATTTCAAGTTTTATAAAAAATGAAATAAAAAAAATAACACTACGAAATCCTTATGAATAAAGATCGTCATTGAATTATAGATATTAAAAATAGAGTATTTCATTATGAATTAGATTTTTGCAATTTCTACTGGATATCCAAATATTAAAGGTGACCAATGAAATATACTTTTTCGAGCAGCTGCATAAATTATGTAGCACATGTATAAAAGATGCTGCAAACGGTTCTTCAATTTAAAAAACATTTTTTTAAAATATAGAAGAACGTAACTTTTCGCAAAAGATTTATTTATTACTGTTACCTTAACAAATACACATCATGATTACAGCGTATATTGAATCCGCAATCAAGCTAAATAAATCTTTAACCTTCTTTGTTAAAGGATGATAGCGAAGATTTAGAATCAATGTCAGAAGATAAATGTTCTTCTATTGCAAATAAGGAAGGGCATTTCGGTTGATACTGTTCTACAGCTTCCAAAAGACTGTTTGGATATCCAGGAGAATAATATCTAAAACCAAAAAAATCCAAGAATGCATATTACAAGGAAAAAGACAGAAAAAAAGCTATTGCAATGGTAATTTGTATAATAAATAATGATTACTAAATGAATATTCATTCAATTATAAATTATTTGTAAATTGATAAGATCCAATAATACGAAATCGGATAAAAGCAGAAATAAATTTAAAATTCTATGTAAAATTAATTTGACATTGAATCAATCTGTCGATAATGAGAATGAAATGCTATAAGTTACTCTACAAAATGCTATCAATTATCAGATTCATGTAAAATTATTGATCCATTAAAATCTAAGTTTATATTTTCCCAATGTAATCAGCTGTGACAACATGGCGGTCATGCCGTATATCACTTGTCCGATTTAAATTAAGACACGCGATTCAGAAACGGGGCAACAGTTATTTGCATTCGCTGCTCGTATAAACGACTGTGAAAAGACTGTACTTTTTACATTTATAAGGAATAGCGTTTCTAAATTTTCCTAGTAAGTAAATTATTACTAAGGTTATGTCAAAAGCAACTAGTGTCTTTTTTTTATAATTATCTATTCTTATCATTATCTTTGCAAGTATGTGCTTTTCTGCATGCATTGGTATTTTAATATTTTAATTAGTCAATTTTAAATCATGTCAGAAAAGACAATAATTTTTTAAGTGATATAATGCTCTAAACTATCATATTTGTTTTACTGAAGTAGCATTACAATTTAAAAATTATAAAACATGATTATTGTTATAGTTATAACAGATTGTTGTTTAACAATGTATCACATACTTTAAGAACATGCAATACTGATCTTGTGTTGAACATATAAAATGTAATGCATATTCTTGGAACTACCTTTAATCAAAATAATTATCAAAAGCAGTATGAAATGAAACACAACCTGACAATTTCTTCTGGAAAACAGCAATTTATAATTTGTATATATTCAGAAAGTGTTGACCCAAGCTCAGCTTGAATTTCTTGTACTTTCTTTAAACCACCAGACGTTACAAATAGTCTTCTTGCCCTAGCATCGTGAGGCAAAATCTATGTGAAAAAAATAACAAATAGCTAAAAAATTAAATTTTTCCAAAAATTTGAATGCTTTAAATGTCATCAATATTCTTATTAACTAAATGTATGAATGAACAAAAAGGAAAAATATTATTTGTATACTACAATATATCTAAGACCAAAATCTTTAAGATCTGACATACATACTGTTTAAATGCAATTGTCTAAAGCAAACTTACTTTTAAAAATGTTTTAATTTGCAACAAATTAAAATAATTTAAAATGTCTTTTTTAAATTTGTAATTTTGAGAAGTTGTGAGGAAAAAAATATATATTTTTATATAATTATAGTATATATAACATGTAACTTATTATTAAATATTTGTTACAATATTAACATATAACTTTAATACATGTTACATATATATAAAGTTTATAGTAAGATATTTAGAATTTGAAAAATAGTTTTCGCAATATCTCATGATTTCTAATGCCCATGTTATAACAAATTATACAATTGATTTTTGTATTTTTTACATATTTTTCGCCTCATTTAATAATTTATTCTATGATGTAAAAAAAATGTCACAATTTTTATCATTATACATATTATTATAAACATCGTGCATAAAATAGATGAAGTCAAATCTGTCCACATTTTCCATCCTCCTACGTTGCTAAAAATATCTTACGAAAACAAAATTCCAGAACGAAGTCGTAGAATAATGTGTTGGACACATTAAACTTAAAAATTCTATTAATATTTAAATGAGTCTTTATCATTATAACCAATATTATTATTCATAATTCAATATGAATTATTAAATTTTTTCAGCTGGTTCAGTATGGCACCAAACACTGGCCTTTAAGGGAACAGGAGAAAATTTAAGATCGTTTTTCTTTTTTTAATAATTACCTTCAAGATTAAACTTGAATCATTGCTACTTATTATTTTTTATTATGAAATATAACTTTTTAATAAAATTTAATCTCAAGCAATCACAATATATCAAAAATTAAAATTTGAATTTTTGAAATATTTTAAAATAATTTATTATAAAATAATAAAAACTTTTTAAAAATATATATGTAAAAGAAATATGAAAAAGAAGATTGAAACACCAATAATGTTCTAAATACAACGATCTTAATAAAATAATTGAAAAAAATCTTAAAAAAAATTTAATAAAATGTCAAAGATAAAAATCAAGGTGAAAGATCATTATAAGATTTAAAATACTGCAAGTACAAGATAACAAGAGAAGACAAATGCCTTAAACATATAAGAATATAAGTGACAAAAAAAGATGATATCATTGTATACAAAAACTAAAGTGTACTGTGTATTAAGAAATACTGTACCTAAGATTTCTAGCAAATATTTCTGATATGATTAACACAGAAGTCTGTCATTTATAAGAAGCTGACTTATCACAGAATCGTGCAGTGTAATTACAGAGGTCATAAACTACACGTATTGTAGTACAAGACATTAAAATATAAGTGGATATAAAAAACTCTAATTTAACATTAAATAATAAAGGAAAAAACTAATAATAGACATGATAAACAATCAACATTGTGTTATTCTTAATTCTGGGGAGACCAATAATTATCATCAACCGGTCTCTGCAAAACCTTCTGTTGTTTCTGTATCAAGTATTGATTCTGATGTAAGTGATAGAAGAGATGTACGTGAAGAACTTTATGCTGGAATTTTCAGAAGACATAGGAAGACCATACTTGTGCTAGGCAGTTTTCTCAAAATGTTAAGGGTGAATAGAAATATGAACAATTATGCTAGTATTAAACCTAATGATGATAATGATGAATAAAAAAATCATGTTATTGCATGAATGGGTTAAAAGACCAAATTTAATTTTTTGTACTAGTAACAATTGAATCAATACTGTTATTGCTTCGTAAAAAAATCAAATCCAATTTAATTATCATAAGTCTTAAAATTAATATAATTTAATTTTTTAAATACATTTTTATACTTGTTTATTATTTCTCTTAAGAAGAAGGTTATCTTACATAAGATATTATCTTGGTAAATATTTGCCTCCAAATTACGTGCAACTGTCATATATTATGTTTAGATCTGTTTGCTATGATGACTATGTAGATCATAAATTTGTGCTTACAAGCGTGATTTTATGTACTTTGCAAAAGGACATGGATCTATTTGAATAGCTTTTGTAGTATTATTAATTGATAAAAAATTTTCAAGGGCCATTTATAATAATAGTAATAATAATAATAATAATAATATTTATTTATTTATAATAAAATCCCTTAAATGACGTTAAGAAGTCATAAATATGAAAATTATAGCACAAATTATTATCTATCTATTTTTTACAAAGCAAAACTTTTTAATTAAAATATAGAATATTTTTTCACACGCATGTTTTGTACCATATCTGTAGTATTGTTACATATTTTATTTTTATAGTTTCGTTCTTTTCAATAAAAAATTGATTTCTTTCTCTGATATTATTGAAATTTCTAATAATATACAAAAGCAATTAATCATTTATTTACACTTTAAATTATTTTTATTATAATTATAATGGAATAAAATAATTTTATTTTTTTTCTCATTTTTCAGAGGTACTTGGATAAATTGAATGCTCTGAACCAAATATATGCCTTAATTGCTTTACATTTTAATATTGTCATACAACAAAAATTTTGGTGAAATCATTAAATTCTAATTATTATGTTATATTTATATGTATTTCAAATTAATTTAAGGAGACATTTCCAAGACTTAAAATTTATGAGAAGACTTTGTAAAAATTTATCATATCTTAATTGAAACTATTTTTCATTGTCTATTTTAATGCATATCTTTTTTCTATTTTTATCAGAATATATTTTCTTTATAAGTTTTAACAAAAGAAGAAAAATAAAACAGAATATGCAATACAAATAAAAAAATTAGTAAAATATCTGTAATGAAATGAAAGTAATACTGCCATATATGATACATCTTATTTCTTATGTATATAAAAAACTAATAATGCAGTTTCAATGGAAATTAACAGTAGCAAACTTTTTCGAGATACAACTTTAATAACAATCTTTTGTTATTTATATCTACAATTTTTATATTACTGGTCTCTTTATATCAAATACTGCCATTAAAAAATTCATACAAATATATGATATAACAAATGCAAGTAATATAGCTTAACAAAAAATATGTTCAAATATTTAAAATTGCAATTAAAATTTTTATATAAGCACTTAACAATTCAATCGTTCTTGTATTTTAGCCGAACCATTTATTGTCGTAAGACTGAGAAATGTGCTTTTCAGGATATAGTACGTGCCATAATATTTATAGACAAGCATTAAAAATAAAAATAGTTAAAATCATGCCATTGTCAATTTCTTCACTTTCTACCAATCAAATATCGGACAAATGCAATGATATAGCATATCGGAACTGTTTTAAATACAAGTATGTGACATTTCATACCATGTTAAGAGATCAAAGTCAAGTTATATCTTATATAATTTTGAAGGAGTTAAAGTATAAAATTACATTGTATCAAGACAATGTCATAAAATGGCGATTTTAATTGTTAAAGTGCTATTTATGGGATAATAGTTAGTATGTGATAAGAATAAACCATTACAATTGCTTGACTAATTTTTCAGTAAAGCAACTTCAAATAACTTGATAATGGTCCATGTGTATATGATACATATGTATGTTTATTATGTGATGAAATAAAAGAGATAAAATTATTATTAAATAATAAATTTATGTAATAATAAACTCTATCATTTAGGTAAATTTTATCATATGTGATTTATATAATTTATCTCATTGTATAGATATGATAAATTATAAAATGTTTTGTTTTAATTAAAAATTATAAATAAAAATACTACTTCAATTATTGTACTGTTATGTTTCAATTTGTACATCTTGTGTAGAATTTATAGAGATTATGTACAAAAAAAGTAAAGAGTTACATGTAACATAAAATACTAATTGTGTTCCTTACCTTACTGAATTGCCCAAGTACATATTTTAGAATATTAGGTGGTGAATCATGCAATAAAGATTCTAAAGCTTCAATATACATGCATTTTTGTAATATCTGTTTCAGTGCTGTGTTACATTTTGCTTTAAGATCTTCTGAACTATTTGGATTATTGTAAAGCTAAAAATAAACTATAAAATAATAATGATGAACAATAAACAACAACATAGTAGCAATTAAAAAAAACAAGTCTGTAATATACCTGTAATAATTTTGGTAGAATATTTGCAACTGCAACTGCTTTTGCATGTTCTGATGTATGCTTTCCAATTTGTCCAATTGCCCATACAGTAATAGCAAGTGTATGATCATCAGTTTCTTCAAGTAATATAGTAGATAGGTGCACAACTCCCTATAAAAAAATATTCGCTCTCAACGGTTTTTATTGTAGAAGTATTGTAAAAAGTATATTGAAATGTCATACTTTAGATCCTATAACTGCAATAGCTAACTGATCTAAGTGTCCAGCAATATATCCAATTGCCATTATTGCTGGTAATTTGACTGTCAATTTTGAGATACTAATTAATTCAACAAGTGCACCAATACCACCAATATTCACAATAAGTTGGGCCATCTGAGAAAAATGTAATTATAACTGTATAATGTAACATATTGAAAATAAATTAAAGTTTGATTTTATTACCTCTAATGTATGTTTACAAATTTCTCTGGTTAACATTGCAGCAGCTTTAACAATACATTCATCAGGATGTGCCATGTGTACAAGAACATCAGGAAAAATCTCAGCTTCAATGATAGATTCTGCTAGGTGTACAGAGTGTTTTGCTATACTGCTTAATGCCAAAAGAACTTGACGCTGCGTACATTATTAATAAGCAAAATATTATACTATAAAATCATACTATATAGTGCGTCATGTCACCTTTAATTTAGTATCAGGATTAGATAATGCCTTTGCAAGAAAAGGAATGGCTCCTGCATCAACAACAATTTCTGCAAGTTCAGTATTATGTTTGCTTATATCAAATAAAGCAGATGCACTAATTTGTTTTAGACATAATTCAGGTTCTTGCAAGGCCAAAACCAAAAGTGGAACAGCTCCTATAAATAATATAATTGATGTACAATCTACTAAAACACAGATCATTGATAGAATGAAGTACCTGCATCAACTATGGCTTGAGTTAAAGCCTTGTTATGTCTAGCGATATATCCCAATGCCCAAGCAGCAGCTTCCTTAACGCCAAAATCAAAATCTTCTAAACAAATTATTATAGTATCCAATCCATTGCTTTGAATCACCATAGATGCTAATTCTGGGGAATGTCTAGCAATTGCACGTAAAACAAATAGGGCTGCTTTTTTATAAAATTTCTATAACAAATATATTTCAATATGTCTTTATTATTTATTTATTATATTTTATAATATAAAAATTTCTTAAAAAAAAAAAAAATACAGTTTTCTATAGCTAAAATGCTTACATTCATACATTTTGTTTAGTAATATTCTTCAATAATTGAGGTAAAATATCCATTCTTACAACAGCTTGTGCCAATCTATGACTATTATTTGTAATTTTTCCTAATGCAATTGCAGCAGTATGTTGAATAGAAGGTATCGGATCTGTTAGTAAAGGGTTTATGAGATCCAAAACTCCAGCAGCTTCTAAACATTCTATAGTATTTGTTTTTGAAGAAAAATCAGCAATGGATTGAACAAAGAATAGACGAGCCTTTTGGTACTGATCAAAGACTATAAAGATAATTATTAATATTAGCATTGCTTGGCATACTAATTACCATAAAAAATTATTCATTTACTAAAATAAAGAACTTAATAAATATATATATCAATCGTATTATGAAAGACCGCGGAATTTTTATTAAAAATATTTAAAGTATTTTAAACATTGTACCTTGTAAAATTGCACGTGCTGTCATTTTTGTTTATTATAAATTTTTAAATGTACATGTAATATCAATACTTCCAATATGTTTTTATATCATTTAACTTTGAAAAACTATCATATGTTTGAAAACGAAAAACTACCGCTTCTTGTGTATTATATATATACAGCAACTCGACCAGGAAAGGGAGGGAGGAGTTGGAAACAAATACAAAACATGTTTGATCGAATAAATGCATAAGTTATTGTACAGAATATAGCAATAAAAGTATATAGAGATATAAAACAAATATTTTTATAGCAATAAAAGTATATAGAGTAATAAAACAGAATATTTTTTATGTAATCATATCGAAAGATGACTGAAGATTTATTATTTAAAGAAAAAGGATTTCATCGATTAAATAAAGAACTTGAGCAAAAAGCAAATAATTTAATAACAAAAATAGATTCTGTTGTTAATACTTATAACAATGGATATCTAAATAATTCGAGGAAACATTATATAAATGTGACGAAAGAAAAAACAGCCTATTTAAATAGTATAGAAATGCAAAATGAAGATGATTTTCAGGTTCCGATTAAACGAAATTCATCTTTACCACATATTTTCGATCACTCCTCTACTTTGAAATCGTAAGTAAGGAAAAAGTGTAATTATTTATTTTTAATAAGTATATTTCGATGTACATATTAAAAAATTATAGCAAATGTATTTTATTTCTGGACTATTGTATTATATTTTACAATAATCGGAATGTATGATTTTAACATTACTTATATGTTAGAAAAGTAGAACCACAAAAACATAGTGAAGATGAAGTTTCTAAACAAAAAAAACTGGCAAACCAGACTGTTTTTAATTTTTTAAAAGGTAAAGTAGATATATTACACAATGAGCTACAAACCATGCGAGTTGAATATAAAAAACAGGTACCAAAAATTCATGTATGTATGAAAGTATTTATTTGATTAATTTTTACATAACTACATTATTTATTTAGTGTGATATTTGCAAGAATTTGGAATCTGAAAATAAGAAAGTTGAAATTAAGTTAAAGACTGAAATAGAATCATTAAGAGAAACTATTGCAAAATTAGAAAACAGTAACAAGGAATTGCAATATCAATCACAAACATTAAATACAGAAAATTCAATTTTGAAGAAAGTATGCATATTTTTTTTCCTTTCCTTTACTGTCTCAACAATTATTTTTTTATTCATATATAATAACAAAATATTTTTAACAGGATTTAGATAAACTTCAAAAGCAGATAAAGATAACAAATCAACAGTCCAATAATTGTATTATGAAATTAAATAGATCTTTGGAAAATAATGATAAACTTAAAAGTGCACTAAAGTATTCTGAAGTAGAGGAAAAGGTGCAGTTTATATAAAATAATTAAAATTTTATGTAGTGAATGAAAAACTTGTATTATTTTATATTTTTATCTACTTGATATTTTCGCAGGAACTGAAGACTCAAATTAGGAAACTACAAGAAGATAAAAAATTAACAGTTACTCATTTGGGAAAGCAACTTTCAGAATTAATACAAGTGTTTAAAAAACAAATGTTAATTGTTCATAACTTAAAGAAGCAAAATGTATGTATATATTTTTTTTCTTTTATATAAAATTGTATATACAAAATATTAAAACATTTGATATATATTTATTTTTAATCTATCTGTTATAATCTATATATATATATATACACACATATTATATATGTATGTATGTAATATATATAAATACACACATACAAGGCATGCTTACTGGCAGTTGGACAACTAAAATTAACAAAAGAAGATTTTTCAAGATTGCTGGATCAAAAACCTGAAAATTTATGATATATTGCATATAAAACATTTATTAAATGATTACTGCAATTCATACATTGCAAAAAATGGAATAATTTCATAGCCATGAATATTATACAATTTTATATTACATGATATAATTCTTAATATTTTTTATGTAAATCTGTGTTCTTTAATATATTACCTGTCATATATTATGAAATTTGAAAATTTAGCAATCTAAGCTTTATGATTTATTTCAATGTCTTTCTTTTTGTTGTTTTCATTCTCAGTATATGTAATAATATAAATAATAAATAATTTGTATTTAAAATATCAATGGAAATGAACTATTAAAATCATGTTTTTACAAAAAAATTGTGTATCAATATTTTCGTTTTACATTTTCAAAACGTAATGTAATATAATCATTACAAAGATGTAAAAACTGAATTAATTTTATTCAAAATAATTTTCAACTCATTCAATTTATTTACATTCAAGCCTTATTTTGTGCATAAAAAATTTGATTGAGAATGATGAATCTCGGTTAGTACATAATATAAAAATTAACGAAATTAATTGCATTCACTTTAAAGTTTAATGTTCAAACGTTCCAAAAAACACTAATTATTTTTTATCAAATGATTTTTACAGATTTTTATTTTGTATCCTTACTTAAACAATATATGTGTTGTCGTATATTTCCTACACTTATAAAAAGCTTGATGTCTTCTAAATACTATCACTTGAAATTAGTTAAATAATGTCAAGTGTGACAAAAAAGTGAACGAAGATGATATATGTACTTTTATTTTCCGTTTAACCATTTCTACATAATCTAATTTGAATAATGTTTTAGTGTTTCACTATTTAGATCCTTAGTATGTTTTGTTTAATAAAATATATTAAATTAATTGTTTTCTTTCTCTTTTTCTCTCTTTCACTCGTTCTCTCACTCTCTCTTGCTCTCTTTCTCTTAATGCGAAGATGCTATTCTCAAATGCTTTATTATAACTCTCTCTTCTCCCCTTTTTGATGTCCCTCTTCTTTTTATAATTACGATAACGTTTCGTTTAAAATTCTTATCTTTTAACCCTCTTACACATTGCGTTTTACAATTCAGCTTCACATATATGTGTACATCGAAATTTACTATTCTTATTAAAATTAAAATCATTGATACATTAACAATTTTCATATTGAAATCGCTTAAATTTATATTTAAAATCATATTACACCACAGATTTCCGCATTATTTTATATTGCACTTTGAACATCCAATTTTAGTTCTAGAGAATAATGTTTAATAAAATATTCGTGCTATATAACCAATTATGAAAAAATGAAAGGAAAATATTTTTTTATATGTATAATATATGAACACAATGTACATTTCTTTTGAAAATCTTCATATAAGACATCATTTTATAATTTACTAAAGTAGCTGTGAATGTAATTATACAAGTCTTCAAATTTCATGAATCTTAATAAAAATTTACATAAATGTGAGTATACTGCTTACGAAAACATAGATCAACTTTCATATTAGGGTAGATTTTTTATTCACTGGTATAAAACTTTTTTTCGTCATACAAGTAATTGTTAGTTAAACTTCTTAACCGTTGCATTAAAATGCATTACTATTTTTATATTTAAATTTGAGATTCGTATAACATAGATAATTAATTTTTTTTCAATTACATTTCTCTTTTACTTTCGAACTTCATAAAAATTATACATAAATAACGCATTTTATATTATTCGAAGAAAAACAAAAAAAAAAATAATAATTGTAAAAAGAAATAATGCATGTCCAACCACATTTGTTAATACATATTTTATAATGTATGTCCTGAAACATTATTTTATTCAAAAGTATTTTATTTGTTTCGCTCTTACCATGCTTAATTCTAAATTTTTTCATTTTTTTTTCTTTTTTGATTTATTTTTTACGAGTCCATAATTATGAAAACAGTTGTTTACTGTTTTTTTATAATGTTGTGAATGTAAAAGTTAGATTCGTGCATTTTTTGTTTCACAACACGATATCGTATCAAAACCAGTAATACTTGAATTTATGTCAAAAGCAGCATAGATAGTAATACATCTAGCAGCTTGACTATGAAATGATTTTATTAACATATTATAAAAACCAGACTCTAAATGCGACCAGAGGGACAACATGGTACAAGGACATCCATGTACAAGGAGAATGTATGAGATTCAAATTTGAGACTTAAATAAATATTGTGACAATATTTAGCAATTCGAGACTTAAATAAATATTGTGACAATATCTAGCATTCGACAGTCATCTTTCGTTCGTGTGTATGGTTGCTGCTGTATCGTTGTCATAGATCAACTTGATCATGCCAGGTAGCTATAAGTGTCCTTTTGACCCTCTGTGCGCTCCAGATATTCTTTCTCAATTAAAATATCTATACATTTCTGAAAAAGCAGAACCATTTTATATTAAAATTATATTGTTTTTATCCAATTTCATTTTCAATATTTTTATTCATCGATATCATGTTATGATAAATTAATATAAGAAAAAATACACATAACAAATTTGAGAACGTCTTAAAAAATAGTGAAGTTAATACGTACCTTAATAACATGTACTCTCGGTTTGAACCTAGAGCTTAATTGATTCAATACTTCAGCTACCAATTGCTGATGTTTTAGTACTTTTCTCATTTTCATAATCCTAACAATAGCTGCCTGAATTAAGAGCTTTCTATCTTCTTCTATATTTTTTTGAGTTGTTTCTTGTTCAATCTTCAATTCCGTTTTCATTGGTATATTAATATTTACCCTCAGCTTTTTACTGTCACACATAAAAATAACACACATAAAAATAACACACCAATATGATTTCTGATAAAGTAAGATACGATTAAATAAACCTACTTTTTATATCCTGTAAAAAGTTCAACTGTTGACTGTGGTGTCAATTCAGTTTCGTCATCAGTAGTTGCTGTTAATAGTTTGGCTTTTAAGAGTATTTGAATAACCTGTAACATTGAATATATTATCTAGATTTTATTTTATATTTTATTACTATTGATGTTACCTGAACTAAAAAATCCATTTTTATTTGAGTGGCATCATGTAACTGCTGTATTGTCCACATTGTGGATCCATTATATTGTAACAATACAGCCATTTGAAAAGTAGATGCTTGTAATGTATATCTGCAGTAAAAGAATGAAATTTCATTTACAATTGACACAAAATATTTATTTGAATTAAAATTTTATTGTTAAATATTTTATGACCTGTTTTTAAAACAATTTGTATGTAATTCTCCTTTAGACATATTGTACAACCAATTCAACTTTCTTCCACTATGCTGTGAACTATAGAAAGTGGTGAATCTATGTACAGATCTCTCTAGCTGTAATGCAAACATAATGTTTAAATCATAGTATTCTTCAAGTGATTTGTTCAATTCTATTTACCTCTGTTGGTAATGAAAATGTAAAGGATTGTTGAAATGGCCAAGAGCCAGAAGACAGCACTTGTATATTAAAATCTATATCTAGCGGTTCAGCAGAATTTGTCAAATGCCTTCTAAATTGTTCATTTAAATCTTTAGAGACTCCAATATCCTGTGAACAGACTGCTACAATTATAATGTTATATAATTTTGACAAGTATTAGTAGATAATATAAAAATAATCATCTGCAAAAATAATTCAAGGAAAGCATGTGAAATATAATTAATATAAATTAACAAAAAAAGAACATCATAGCACAATACAGTACCTGGAACATTCGTTGCAATTTCGAAGTATATTCAAAACCACAAGCTTGTTTTAATTTAGAAATCATAGAAGCTTCTGCATCATCACTAGCAGACATATGTTGTACCAATCGTTTTGCCAGCATTTTACTATAGAATTTCTGAAATACATCTTTGTCCTCTATATATTTAAATACCACCATCTATGATTGAAAAGAGAATAATATTTCTGATAAACAAAAATCTGTTTGTATTGTGTTCATTTCATTTTTACTCACAACTTGATTTAATGTATCTTCAAGTTCAGCTTCTTCTGGATTTTTACTACTCTTCTTTAACAATAAGTCACAATATTTTGCCAATAATTCCGGTGATTTGCTGCTGCTATTTGCTGCTCTAGTTACCGAATTACTATTAATGAATCTCCCACAAGCCTTATCAAGAGCTGCCACAAAACCACTGTCATTATTAAATGCAACAAGTACTAAAGCATTGTATTTTTTATGAACCTCCAAAATAGTGTTTACATAAACCTTTGGATCCTATGAAAACATTTTTGCATAAAGTCGGGTTATAGTTATTTTGTGTTATTAACAAACTTACATTAGCTGCAGAATCACCACATTTATCGATAGCTCCAAGTCCTTGGTTAGCTATATGACCTTCTAAAAGATTTCGTAATTCTCCAAGACCATTTGGAATTCTTGCCACTAACTGATACATCCGACCTAAATCTGTGTTTTTGTCATCATCCAAGAGATTTTGGAATTCAGAATGAAAAATATCCAAATGTTTTTCGATTAACACTCTTTCACATGTTTTTGCTAATCTGTCATGGGTTGTTTGATGCAAATATACCTGAACTCGCTTTTGTTCTTCCAATAACCTTTGTTCTGCCTGTAACAAAATAATAAAATAATTTATAAATAATATCCTTACAAAAAATATAGTAATTTAGCAAAAACTGATTTCAAAACCTTTTTCATATATTCTGTAACTGGATTTTGTCTGAGGAACTCTGAACTTTCTCGAGTGTAAAACCTTTCTGTATCTTCAAGGAAGATGTTTTCAAAAGAATCTTTGTAAACAGTAAGATTTTGTCCTTTAGCACCAGGATCTTCCTCATTCAATCCTAATTCTACATAACAATTGATTACACCACTGACTAAACGTGTATTTATTGTTTCCCCATTGCGTTCTCTTTCAATTAATTTAAGTACTGCATTAGTAACCTATATATATATATATGTAATATTATTTATTCTGACTTTTTAATTGTTTTCTTATACATTTGTTCACTAAATTACTTACTTGTCTATTTAAATGCTTGAATAAGTTATCTCGCCATGTAACCAAAGCTGATTGATAAACTTCATAAATTCCTTTACGACCTTCTTCACATTCTCTACGTACCCAATGTCGATTCAGATATGAGCATACACCATTCAAGACTTTACTACTAAACTGATATTCTTCCCATTGTCTTGTATAGAACTGTAATACATCTTCATCCATCAAGTCAATTCCATGCTATGTAAAAAAAAGTATCAAATTAAAATATCAAACCATTTTAAATTTGAATTAATTAAGGATAATAATCAGCAAAACAAAAAGATCACCTTTAATAGACTTATAAGGTAATTTCTAAGAAAATCACGTAAACGTTTGTATAACTCCAAACCAACTAACTGTGCACCTCCTTGAGAAATTTGTCCTTTCTTACTTTTGGTCGATGTTCTAGTTAATTGTTGATGAACGCTTGTGCAATAATTATATACATGTCTGACAAGTTACATAATAAGGAAATTAATAGAACATAGACAATTATTTGTTTGTTTATTTTATTCTGACTTCTTTTCTTTTTATTTTTGTTGTTTAATTTTTTAATTATAAAGGATACGTGTACAACTCTATATATCTTGGTTTAGACATACATTGCCTGTTATAAACTTGTTCAATACCCTCACGAAGATCTCCCCAAATTTGATCTAAATCTATTTGTTTAAGGCCTGCTGGGCCTCCTTGATGACTCCCAGCTCCTCCTCCGCCTCTATGCCCTGACATCCTATTTTTATACGCTTGTCGAGTGAGCGTCACTGTTACTACTGTCTACAATAATTTCTGTAGAAAAAATACAAAAGAATCTGTTATGTAGTTCAGAATAAATTGTACAAGAGGAAATGATGAAGAAGGTGTGAACATCAAATAATGAGTAATAAAACTTTACTTTCATACACACAAATATAGAGTACTGATTTTATTAGAATAGCTTTTAGGATACAAGTGATGATAATGATGATGATGATGATGATGATGATGATGATGATGATGATGATGATGATAACGATGATGATGACGATGACGATAGTGATAATGATAATAATAATTAAAACAGGAAACAACACGTTCAATGAAATTAATTTTGAAATATATTACTGTATCTAACAATATCAGTGATTGGTTATTCCAAAATCTCAATGTCACAATTTATTTGCTTATGTACACATTGGAGCTGTTGAAATCATTTGTGAAACTATAAATAAAACTATGTAAAATCTTTGTGCGCTTACGAAGAATCAAAGAAAAGTGATCGTAAATGCAATTGGATGAAGATATTTATGGGGGAAAAAAATATATTTAAACACAAGAAAAGTTAGTCGGTAATCGGAAGATCCATACCGATGTAGTTACATCAGGATGCACATCGTTAGCAGTAGTTCGAATTTTTCGTCAGGAAACTTCAGAACATCACAAATCTTCGTGCTATAACACTACCATCCGTCACTATTAAAGATCCATAAAGAGCAATTGATAGAAATAACACCATCACAGTCCAGTTGCCGGAAAAGAATTTTTTTTTTTCGTTGATAGAACGAGGGAAATATCGTTAGACAAAAAGCGCGCACTCACCTGTCGACGTTCACCACCGCATAACAGGCAGGGTTAGACAAGGGAGTTCTCGTAAAAACGTGGTGGCTACCTTTAACGATCACTAATACTTTGTTCTACATACGCATCAACGAGAAATTTACACTATATCCGCTTGTTACTTCTGTGCTCTACACGATGACGAGCACAGTAAAACCGCGAATCTAAAATGTTGTATCTATGTGCCTAAAACTGACTACAGTTCCAATCTGCTACTTTACCTCTGACAGGTTAGGTGTCACTGTTACCAACGAAACAATATATCTCCGACATTTAAGATTTATTTCTTTCGCAATCAGACTTACTTTTGCTCTTTCAATTTTGATCAAATTCATTTCATCTGTTGTTCTTAATATCTTAGGAATGTACGTTTCCTAATTCAAAACTAAAAATATTATACGAAATAAAGACATTTTCGATAATTATAATGAGCGATAGTATTTTTTATTTTAAAATGTGGATATATTGATTACGAAAAATCAGTCTATAAAAATCTTAACAATTGTTAATTGTACTTTCTAATTTAATTTACGTTAATTATTAACATTTACATTTATAAGTTTCATCTTTATTACTACTTAAGTACATTTTTAAATGGATTAAATAAGAATATAAAGAATACAATTTAAAATAATAACGAAAATATTTAAAATATTTATTTAACGTATAAACTTTTCAAAAAGCATGTGTTTCCAATTTAGAAACAAATACCTTTTAAAACTTGTTTTAGATTTCATTAAAATTTTAATTAAGTAACTTTTAGTCATTAGCATATAAATAAAATGGACTAAAAATATAGTTTACATAAAATAAGAATACTTTTGTACATTAAATTAAAGTTAAATGCTATAGAGAACAGCAAATCTATATATAACAAAAGATGCTTCTGTATATAATCCTGTCCTTTTTTTTATTTTTCGTTACAGTAGGTAAAACATTGTAATTCAAATTTTTATTTTGATCAACTCAACATCAAAGCATTTTCCTATTAATAATTTTAGCTGTAACAATTAGTACATAAATAAATATACATTGAATTTAATGGAAATAAAGAAATATAATTGGGAAATATAGTTAAGCAATGGAAATATCTTCATGAAGAATGAAGTAGCTAGTTTTATTGCCATAATAAGCTGAAATACAAAATTATCCATGTTTAATTGTTATTAAAATTTATATTATAATTCATATATAATTTATAGAAACTTACTTTATAAGTGATAATTGAGGCATGCCCGGATCAGCACCTTTTCTAAATCCTAAAATAGTTAATTTGTCAGTGATTTATGTACTTGACACAAATTAGATTTATTAAAAAACTATAAATTCACTTTTATCAAATTATAATTTGATATAACTAATAATTTGAGATTATTAAGTGAGAGAAGAACTAACCTAAAAATAATATAGCAGGAATAAATCCCCAATGAAATACAGTTTTGCTCACATTTAAAATAATTGCAATTTTTTGCTTTGTAGCTGGAGTCATTGTCATTTTTGTACAATTGTTGTACGTGAAATGTTTAAAGTAATCTTTAATATTATGGAATAGTATAATTGGAAGATTATTTCGAATGATCACGAATGTCGAGTATACTTAATGAACACATGTATGCTTTCCTAAATGTATATACGTTTCCTTTGGCTGTTGGATTTTTTCGTTCATACAAAAATCGTTAGGTCGTATTACGTTAATTGGAGACAGCCTTTAATTTTCCTATGGATAGTACATCTAATATTTTATAGTCTATGTTCATGTTTTGACAGACTAGTTCATTATGTAAATATAAGCTGTTCCAATAATTTTTTAACGTTTACTTCCTCCAATGGTAATATTAAGCTTTTATATTTATTATATGTTTTATTGAAAACTAAAATAATAATTTGGCGTTTTAAAGGTAGTTTTTAATGTGTAAATGTTAAATTATATGAAAATATTATAAAATATCTTTTATAATGTTTCAGAGTTCACCACATTATTGCATTTGGGGTCTGTGTGATCCACAGCAATATTGTTGCGGTGATAATGTTTGCTGTAATGAATCTGATTTTAATTCTCTGCTTTTAACGTAAGTTTAATGTTCCTTTAATATAATACTACATATTAAATAATATTTTACTGATAAAAGACTATATTGACAGGGTCATCATTTCTGGAACAGGGTTATTACTCCTAACATTATGTTACATTTGTTATTATTGCATTTCTCGGCAAATTTATGTGTCTTTCATAAAGTATTTTAGAATTAATTATACATTAATGTCTAATCAATGTGAAAATAAGACAAACATCTTGAAGAATCAAGAATCAATGGAAGATTGTATTGTATCAATAGAAAAGACAAAAACTATACTTTAATAAACATTATTTATATTGTATTATCCTATGTATACTTTTTAATCCACTGCTTGTTATAATTTTAAGATATGCAATTGTTCCTACATTAAAATTATAACAAATTGAAATAAGTAAGATCATAAAAGATGTAAATCAGAGAAGTGTGGAGAAATACACTACACACTACATTTTGAGAAAAAAGAATATTATTTATTTCAATTATGAACATCAGGAAAAAGATATTCTGCGTCGTGTGATACAACCATTGACTAAAGTAAAATAGATGTAACATCATATGGAACTTCCTGAAATATTGATCTCGAAAAAATCAGCGTGTTTTTTAATTTGCTGTGGTGAAGATAAGAATTATATCCAAAAGTAGATAAAGAGAATTAAAAAAAGTTTTTATTTTTGTTTTAAATTTAATATATTTTCATACGAGATTACAGCGCCACTGAAACGGTGGAAATACGTAATTAGTTATTGCGATTCTCGAATGTAACCGATATTTCTCGCAATCGATCTATAATCTATCTGTGTGATCGAATGTAACGTAAAAGTATTAGTTTCTGACGGGAGCACAGCAAAGAGAAGCAAAGAGGTAAAAAACAATACTCTTACTTTGTTTTTTTACGATTTATGTATTTAGATGTAATAGATTTAAAGAAATTTTTACATATATATTTTCAATTTAATTACCGATGTTAATTAGAAATGAATACATGTATTCCATGAACACGGTATAACTTACGTAAATATTTGATCGTTTATCATAGAAAACATTTATATACGTATTATATTATGTTATTTTGCATTCGCATTGTAATGAGACGCAAAATTTTCATAAAATTTAAAATGATTGATGTAATACACATAATATATTCATAGTGTCAATAATATCTCTAGGCATTGATGCACAAGCATATGATATGCTCATTTTTAAAAACATAAATCAATGCTCGAACCCCCACCCTAACAAATTTGCGGCGCGAACCTGTTGCGCGAGGGGGTTAGTTAAGTGTCGAACGTTGTGGTGTGAAGTTCTATTATTGCTTGTGTTTATATTAATTGCGTAATACCTATCATCGTCATTTTCATTCTTTGTATTCACATTCCGTTTAATTAATGTACGTTTATATTTAATAATTTTGTTGTATATTATGATTTTTTTAGTTGTCACATTTACTGGCACTCACATGTAAAGCTTATTATGAATTTCCAAAAGAATCATTAATCTTGATCATTGTTTCATTCTTGTATAATTCGTTTCTTTCATACATTTATTTGAAGGTTTTGGTTTCTTTTTTGTACAGATTACTGGTTGATTGCGGAAGAAACTTTGAAATAGTGGACGCCACGATTAACGATAAATCTGGCTTCTTTTGTGCAATTACGGTAACATTTGACTTATTTTAATAAAAATAGACGTATCTACACGTTTATATTCTTGTTGGTTGTAATTGGTAACATTTATATTTGATATTCAATTCATATACATTCTTGACAAATAATTTTTGAAAAGGAACGTTAACGGTTTGAATGTGTTCTGCGCATTGCGTTGTTTGAATACTGCGCAGACAATAAAAGTGCGCCATATTTGATTTGTTTGAAATCAAATGTTTCAAACAAATCAAATATGGCGGACAAGTTAAATATAGTATATTTGATCTCTAACGGACATTCAAAGTGTAATTTTTAGTATTAAATTATTTGTATTATGAAATATTCATAAATATTTGACAATATCATGAAATATCTTACAGTGTGTAATAATATTTTAAATGTATTAATTAAATATTTCATAATTTCAATATGGTAATTCTTCATCTGTAATAAATAAATAACGATTGGTTAATAATTTTGGAAAAGCAGTATTTTCCTAAGCAAACACTTTATTTATCCCTTTTCCTATAATAAAATTTTTCTTTCAGAGAATTTTTGTGACCGTGTGCAATGCGGTTGGTAGAGTCAGTGTTTATTCCGTCATGTAATTATCAATATTTCTTAGAGCACAATAGCTCTCATTAAATTTAATTAGAATATAATTTAATACGCGAAATTAGAGTCAGTGAGTTCGCCGATTGTTATAAACGGACATGTTGTAGTCTTTTATTTTCTTTTTTTTTTTTTAATATTCGCTTTCGGTAGTAGAATTGCAGGTCTCGCAAGAGGACACAGCCTCTCCTGGAGCACAAGAATGTAAATATCTTTATATATTATGTTCCAATATATTTTAGTTTTTGCACATTCTTAATAATATATTCTAATATCACACGATTTATTACAGATTTTTCACTACCATTTTTTCCTGTTCTTTGGAAGGAGATACTAGTGCTTCAAAACTAAGCATGTAAGAATCTTTATATATTATATTTCAATTAATTTTATTTCTTATATTTTGCTTCATTATTAATTAAAAAATAAAATCTGGTGTCAATTTTTTTTATTATTAAAATATCAAATTTCGTTGTCTAAAATTTTTTGAACAATCATCATTGTATTTCAACATAAGTAGTAATAATTTGTATTCTGTTAAAGGTTTTTACTCCTTCCTTTTACGGAAGGTTTTTACTCCACCCTTCGTTCCCTGGGAAGGATGTAATGGTGCATTAAAAGCCAAGAGTGTAAGTAATTATTTATATTTTATATTTCAATTATTTATTATTAATTATATTTTAATTCTGTCATTTATTTTACATAAATTGTTATTAAATAAAAAATAGAATTTGTCAAATTTAAGTTTTTGATTTTTGAACTAAGCATTACTATTAAAATTTTACGTTTAGTAAAAATCTATTTTTCATTATTTCAAACTTTACAATTAATTAAAATTATATTTAAAAATAGAATAGATCATAATATGTTACGTTCTGTTACAGATTTTTTTCAGTTTTCATTTCTTTCATTCGGCGATTCCTGCTGACTAATGAGCTTCACGATAACTCTTTTTAGACCACTCTTCTTGTTAGACCAATGTCATGACAACATTCTTCGCATCTAATCGTGAGTCGCATGCTTTTCTGTTCCTCTAGTCACTCAATCATGTCGTAGGATGAAAGGTCCGAATCGACACGAGTGATTGGTTGTATTACATAGAATTTTTGACGGGCATAGTGACCATAGCTATTTATTATAGCTGTGAGTAGTAACATTTTTTGCTTATATTTTATTTATTAGTTCAGGATAGGTTTTCTTGCACATCGCGTTTTTTATTGTTTATTAACAGTATAATAATAATAATTAATATGAATGTAATATTAACGTAATATTACAATATTGCAAGAATTTATAAGAATAATAATGTTGACATATATAATATCTGTGATTGAAAATTACGGAGGATATTCATTTATATAATTAAAATATATTCGATATAATTATTTGCAAAGATAAACACACAATAAATAAAATATTAATATTCAATTAAATGATGAATGTTACAATGATTATATTTGAGTAATTTGTAGTGGAGAAGACGGATACCATCCGACTTCGTTGCTAACTTGGCAATTTTAATTGGAATTAGTACATTACTAATAATGATAATTACACAATTATGAATAATATTTATTTCGTATTTCAAATTTTCTAAATTCAATATAATTTAAATTCAATTTAAACTCAATTTTATTCGTCTAAAAATGTATCAAATTTTATGTGCAAGAAGACATTTCGCGACAGGTAGATTTCAAAATCAAAGCAGTAGTTTTGAATGTTTCTTTTATTTTTCAAATGAGCTTTGATAAAGAGATCGCCTGAGGATATTTCTATGAATATTGTACTTAGAGTCCATTAAATATGATATTGTGTCCATTGAATCTTTGTTTCTTTTTCAATAAATATTGCTGATTTTTATTCAAGCATAGCATTTCAGTAATTTATTAAATTTTTAAAGTAAATTATAAAGTATAATAATAAGAGTTATTGAAAATTGAAATAAAATAAAAGAATATAGTTTCCTTAATCCGTTATAGAATTGACATAAAATAAGTATATTAATCCTCTTTTTAGCTCAGGATTTTCAGGTTTAACCCTTTCCATATTCATTGCCAAGATCTCATTCACGTACCCAGGTGTTACTTGGGTGGGAGAAAGGCAATGGGTATGATGACCATAGTTTATAAGTTTAATAATTTCTTAGCGACTGACGATTGGTTAGTGTATCGTGCACGACGCATTTTTCGCATGTGCGTATGTGGTTAGGATGTGGAATTGCGTCGTTTTTACTATTAGTCCAAGCAATATGTAATAATTCTCAATTTCTTATTACTTATTTCAAATATTATGAATATTTGTACAATTTATATGTATGATGATGAATATTTAAATTGAAATAGAAATAAAAATATATAAATATTTTATTCAAATAATAATACATTACATATATTGTTATCACATTTTACGCAATGGTCGCTAGCCTTCGTCAGTCGATTTCAGGAAAATGGTACGTAAAATAGAGTGTGAATGTTGTTTGTTAAGCTCGGGTGTCGGAGGCGTCCCGGGACGTCCTCTCTAGTTTAGGTCTGCGCCCGAGTGGTATGTGTGAGAACCGTGGAATGAGTGTGTTGGTGTGCCTGTTTTTTTTTGTCATTTTTTAAATATAGGGTCCCTGAATAGGATAGGTAGCTTACTTCTGGTGTGCCTGTGTTTTAATTATAAGTAGGTAGGGCCGGGCAGGTTGGCACAGTCTCTGGTCGCGTGTCCCTTTTTCGCGTGTCCAACCTGTTTC